>NW_027509119.1:7875000-8037500 GCF_051911475.1 Siphateles boraxobius
CGGCCGGGACGAAAACCACCCTGTTCCTCCTGAATCCGGGGTTTGACTATCGGCCGAATTCTCCTCTCCAGTACCCTGGAATAGACTTTCCCGGGGAGGCTGAGAAGTGTGATCCCTCTGTAGTTGGAACACACCCTCCGGTCCCCCTTCTTAAAGATGTTTAACATATAAGATGTTTTATGCTATAAATATGGTTATTTTAATATATGGTTATCATATTTTTATAGAAGACTTGAATGGGGAACTTCCCTTTTGGGTTTTTTATCTGATTTAATACTGATTTATTTAGTCATTAAAAAGTGTTAAACATTTTAAAGACAAAATGGTGAAAATTAATCATATATTAAAATAAATCTATATCATGTGGTGAGCAGGACGAGTCCTAGGGCCGTGAGAGAGCGGCGCGAGGCCAGTGGCGTTATTAGGGAAGAGCGACACCAGTCTCGTATCGCTCACGGAGGAGCGGAAGCATAAAAGGAGGAGTGACGACAGTGGAAAGAGAGAGAGAGAGAGAGAGAGAGAGAGAGAGAGAGAGGACAGCCCTGGACTTGTGTTTTATGTTTTATTGTGTGGCAGCAGTTGTCCGTGAGGGGCTGCTGTCTTTTACTTTCGTTTTGTATTGCTTTATTTTACGTTATTAAAGTATTTAAATGTTCGCCGGTTCCCGCGTCCTTCCCATAACTTCTAACTGCGTTACAATTATACTTTTAATTATATGAATTATAAAAAAGATTCTTATCATGAAAATGTGACAAATGAGAAGAGCTAGTTTTTTTTTACTAAAGGTTTAATATATTATAGTGTCAATCAACCAAAAACGTGCACACCATAACAAAAAAACAAAAAAAAAATTTTTTTAAATAAGTAAATAAATAATTAGTAATAATTCTAGATAAGAAGTAATAATTCTAAGAGAAGTGTGTCAATTAACCTGGTATATGGTGATAGTATATATCATTATACAGTCATGAAAATATTCTTGTTGAGGGCATGACTTTTTTTCGTAAGCTTAATGTACAAAATTGCTTGTATTTGCTAAATTTGTGATGTGCACATTGCGTTTTCTATCACAAATTCATAAAAATTTCGAAGAGACATGTATGCAGATAGAATATAACCCAGTAATCTCCATCATATATACACCGATAAACATTAGGACTACATTGTAGGAGGCTCGAGGCTGTTTTGGGGATATGGTTAATGGGTGTTCAGGGTTGCTCTCAGGATTGATGAGAAAGATAGAAAAGTTAATTACAGCCTGGCTGGAGCGACCCTTCCTTTGTCTGTATACAATACGTTTTTCATTTATAGTGTGGAGATCAGCGGTTATCTTCACCTCTGGAGGGACAGTGAGAGAAAAACAATTGTGGATTCTCTCGCACAATTTCTCCATCCAATTCCCAACCATGCATTTCTGAGCGAAATTAATTTCCGTGACTATCTAATAAATCAGAAACAAGCAATTGCTGTTGATGTCAATCCAGATGGACACAATGAAATCTCCCTCTCTGTTCGACGCTGGTTAAGCCTGGCTTTGCCTCTGGCTTTTTCTCGTTCGCCTCTCTCGTGTTGCTGCGTCATACGGATAGTGGCTTCTGATTCAGTTCAAACCAGATATTAAGGGTAAAAATTCACAGTCTTGCATCAATACAATAATATACATTCAAAAAATGCAGAGCACGCCTCCTTCACGGGAATGTTGAAGCCGGTCTGCCATCATGAGATTATAATTATGCATGGCCAAATATTTTGTACCGCATGCTTCATTACACATGGCTTTGCTTCAGGGCGAGCAAATCAAAAGTAAAGTACTGAGATGTCATCCTCCCAGACAGCATAAAGACGTCCACTGATTTAAAGTCGTGAGCATGTGATCCCCGCGTGCCACAAAACCAAGTTCTTCTTTTCCAGCAGATGTGTAGCAGGTCTTTGCAGAGGATGCAGGAATTCAGCCATTATAAGACGGAGGTTAAACGTTTCTGCCGTAACACATTGATCTGCCTCAGATCCAGAGTTAGATATCCCCAATCCCCATGTCCACACCGCCATTATAGAATTAGCCTAACTGCTGCCTCACCACGCTCAACAGAAAGGCCACACTGAAGTCTTCTCCACCGTCGTATTGATTTTCACGCCCAGAGACGCCGCGCCCCCAAAGGCCACTGAATTACAGGCCATTTTACAGGGAATTACACCAGTGCTGGAAACTTTACAGAGATATGGGTGTCAGGGATCACAGTACAGTCCCTGAAAACAGCAACTCTATCCAACTAGATCTTCCAGGCCTCAGTCCAGCAGCATAAAACATTACACATCATAAAGTTAGTGTATCATTTCACATTTGTGCCATTAGCAGCAATCAATTGTGAAAAATAACAATTACCCTTGTGAAAAAGAAAAGCACTTAATTCTCTGATGCTCCTCGCATGGCGGTCAAAAATGACTTTTATTCTTTTTTTTTAAAAATCGAATTAATGTGCTTTACTTTAGTTCAATATTTTTAGAGGATTTATGGTACTAAATCATTTTTATACAGTAGTTATAATTCATTTATTTAAACTGTAATAAATGTTGAATGCGTTGGAGCACAGACTGAAGTTTGGTTCCCTTTCAGTCGATAACGTCAGACGTAGTCGACGTCGACTGAATGGGGATCACGCTAGGGAGCCTATCATCTTCGATTACTATTGAACGAGCCAATGGAATTTGGCGTGCGTGATTTGCATCACACACTCCGCCCCCGCGGCGCGGGTATAAATACGGAAGTGGATGCACGCACTAGTTGCCTTTCGCTTCGGAGCCGTTCGTCTTTGAAGTCTCTGAAGAGTGCTGTTGTGTTCAACGAGCGAGTGTGTCGGTGTTCTTGCGGGAAGACCTCTCCAGTGTTGGTGTTCTACAGCGTGGTGCAGCGGTGATCGCGAGCTTCTCAGCTCTCAACTGCTGTTTTAACAGCATCAAATTTCTATTGTTTGTTTGTGTGTTGACGGTTGGTTAGAGGGCGAGAAGTGAGTGCTTCACTGTTAGTTGAAAGACTATTCAGTGTTTGCCGCGGTCATTCCCTGTGTGCTCCGGCACTGGTGACGGTCCCATTTCCTAAAAGAGCAACACGGGTGTGAGTGCGTCTTTTTCAAGATGCCATTCCATCCGTGCGTTTCTGGGTGCGGTCTGGCACTATCCCCCTCTGACGGTCACGAAAGTTGTGTCGCATGTTTGGGCTTACAGCATGCCGAGGCAGCTTTCGTGGATGAGTCATGTTCTCACTGCGGGAACATGACCATCTCGGTGTTGAGATCTAGACTCGCCTTCGTCAAAAGCGTTGGTGCAGTCCCCACCTCTGGGCCCCGCCCCTGTTCTTCCTCTGGGTTACCTTCCCAGAGGAGGACTGGGGTGCCGTCCAAGCTGGGTGATCTGAGGATCACAGTGAGGGGTAATCCGCCCGGCCACGCCCCGTGGGTCCCTCACTCCTCTTTCACACCGCAACCGGTGGAGCTCCCCATTGATCCCGCTGGTCCCTCTGTAATGGACGGGCCAGCCGTGTCATTTGGGGCCCCTCCAGGGGATACGTTGTCAATCGCAGCATCGGAGGGGGAGCTGAACTCTGGAGATGATGACTCGGCTGCACTGCCTCCCTCCGGGAGACCAGTGTTGCCCGAGCCAGATCCAGAGATGTCAGCTATGCTGAAAAAGGCCGCCGAGGTGGTAGGGCTCGTGTGGAACCCTCCACCGTGTCCCGAGCCGTCTCGGTTGGATGATTGGTATATCGGGGCGGGCCGTACTGGTTCTTAGTCCGCCGCCCCGGTTCCTTTCTTTCCTGAAGTGCATGAGGAGCTTACGAGGGCATGGATGGCACCTTTCTCTGCCAGAAACCGCCTGAGTAGCTCCTCCCCCCTCACTACCCTTGATGGGGGAGCGGTGAAGGGTTACGAGGCTATCCCTCCGGTGGAGCGGGCCGTTGCGATGCAGTTATGCCCAACGGCGGCCGCTTCCTGGAGAGGTGATCCTCGTCACCAATCGAAAGCCTGTAAGTTCTCGTCCGCTCTTACGGGCAAGGCTTACAAAGCTTGTGGGAAAGCCGCTTCCTCCTTGCATGCCATGGCGTTGCTCCAGGTCCACCAGGACCAGGCACTCATGAACATGCACGAGGGTAGTTCTGACCCTGAGCTCATGGGTGAGCTCCGCACTGCAACTGACCTCGCCCTCCGGGCGGCGAAGGTTGCAGCTCGCGCAGTTGGTTCGGCGATGTCCACACTAGTGGTCCAGGAGCGCCATCTCTGGCTCAACCTGGCCGATATGAGAGAAGCGGACAAGGTTCGGTTCCTGGACTCTCCCATTTCCCAGGTTGGGTTATTCGGCGACGCTGTGGAGAACTTTGCCCAACAGTTCTCTACAGCTCAGAAACAGACGGAGGCCATCCGGCACATCCTGCCTCGGAGGGACGCTGCTGCCTTCACCCGCCCCCCGAGGTCAGATCCTCCGCCTGCTCGTCGCCGAGGGCGTCCGCCCGCAGCTGCCTCAGCTCCCGCCGGACCATCGCAGCAGCCTTCACCCAGGTTCCGGCGCGGAGCCGGCCGCGGAAGGGGCGCCCAGCCTGCTCCAGGCGCTGCCAAGCCAGGTGGTAAGCACCAGCGCAAAAGAAAACGCTGAACCTGGACGGGCTCTCAGGGATGGAGGAGTTGCTTGTGGAGTGGTCGCCGATCCACTCCCTCTGGCTGGTTGGAGGGCCGGCTGGAGTTTTTTGTTATGTGTGTGTGTCTGTTCCGCCGCTGGCCCCTATAAAAACGGGGTCAGCGGTACCCACATTAGGGATGGGACGATTACCGGTTTCACTATAAACCACGATAAAATGTACAGACGGTTAGTAATATCGTTTAGAATTCAATTATCATTAAAACCGTGTTTGATTATCGCGATTTTAATAACTCACTATAAATCCTGTCCAGCCAGCAACAGTCTGACGCAGGCGCGCAATGTTGGGTTTTTTTTTTTTTTCGAGAAGGAATGGCGGAAGGTAGTGACCGTGTTCGGGAGATTTTTCAGCCTTTTAAGAGGACCAAATCTGAGGTGTGGTCGTATTTTGGCATTTACAAAAATCCTGAGGGAAACTTAATCGAGGATGGTCACTCTGTCTGCAGAACATGCACAAAAAAAGTCGCAGTGATAGAGGTAAACACTTCAAATCTGCCGAGTCGTCTTGTGTGACCATCATCCACTGTTGTAGCGAACGCAAGGCAAGTTAACTTTGATCTCAATACTAAAACTACGTCTGGGAAATAATTGGGCACAAAATGTTGTTTTGAGTTGACATATTTTATCTCACTCACTTGAAATAAACTTGAAGCTTAATTCCGCTAGAAATGTTCGCAGCAAGTGGCTTTGAGCCAAAAACGAACGAATAAGTTCAAACAAGACTATTAAGAGTGACATTTAAGAGATAATAATGTATATTCATTGTACGATTTTTTTTAACACATAATTATTGAATAGAGATTAATGTCTCTATTCTTAGCTGTTAAATCCATTAAGCGTACAAAACTCGTCCAGACAATATGATCACAACAATATTATCAAATTCTGTAAACAATAAATCAACTCTGATTTCATTTTCAATACAATCAAAAACGGAGACGCAAGATGACTAGTTGTATTTGAATGAAATGAGAACGCGCGTCCGTTGTGAAACATGGATGTGCGCTGTTATAATATGTTGCTATTGACGACGGTCATCATAAGGAAGAAAATCAAAATGCCACAGAATAGAATCTTGCTATAAAAAGTGCATAGAGCTGCTTGTTTTATTTGTTGTTTGTTGATTCTCAAATATTAAACTTGTTGAAATGTTTTCAGTGTGAGCATCAGTTCTTTTTTAACAGTTTCATCTTATTTTAACAAAACCGTGATAATATTGATAATCACGATAATTTCGGTCACTATAATCGTGATATGAAATTTTCATACCGTCCCATCCCTAACCCACATATTCAGAAAAAGAGCAATTTTTCTATTCCTGAGTCCCAAGTGGGCCAGTCTGGCGGGTGTGACCCTGTTTTAGCCTTACATTCCCCAGCTTCCCTACCCGCCAACAGGCAGCTTGGGGCGTTCGAGGACCCGGTCGTCCGCCTTCTCACGTCCCCTGCCGCTAGTGGAGACAGGTAAGTGTTGCACTGCACACTAACACCACTATCTCTACTTTGCTGCCCCACCTCAGGCTCGGCTACCCCGCTCAAGTCAGTGATGGTCACCACATTAGGTGTTGAGCAGACGTGCTCCTGAAAATTCAGTGATATTCATCACACCGAGTGTGGAGCAAAAGTGCTCCTGACTTGTGCGTGTTTATCTTATCCTGCTGGCGAAGGATTTGATATAGCCGCCCTCCAGCCGGTACGAAGGCCAGTCGAAGACTCGCCCTTCGTGCTACTAGGTGGTGAGTCGTGACCATCTTGGCCCAAGATTGGTTTGCAGCTTTGACCTGAAAGACATGTGCTTCAGATCTCTACCCCCCGCACCGCAGGCCATCCTGCAGGTTGCGTCTAATGGTGGAGTATCAGTGCAGTGTCCTTCCCCTCGAGTGCTCCAGAGCCCGTTGGGTCTTCAGGTCAACTGGAAGAGAGTAATCTCGCCCACGGGCTGAGTATCTCTTTTTCAGTTTTGGAGAGGTACTCGGTCTAACACGTCTCTCCAGTGAGAATGTGTTCAGCTGGTGTTGAAGTGAGAAAGGGTCCCATTGAAAAGATTCAGAGGCTCCTGGGGTATACGGTAGTCGCAGCCTTTGGCTTCCTCCATATGTGACCGCTTCAGCGCTAGCTTCACGATCGAGTCCCGAGGTGACCGTGGCGACCGTACAAAGGGCGTGTTTTAACGGGGGCCTGGGCGACCCCCGACTACACAGGCATTCGTGCCTCGAGTTGTTAGACATTGCGGCCGTTACGTCCCCTGTATGACACAAACTCTCCCGTCACCTCCTCCTTGGAGTCAGACGCTTCTGAGGGCGCCTTGTTCCACTCCTCCCGCTTACTCAATCGTGCCGCCATCGAGCCTCACGACAGTTATAGCCAGGGCAAGTGGAGACTCCATCCCCTGGGTCCGGCTGGGTCATGACCCAGCCGGACTCAATTATTGTTAAAATCTCAACTGTATTTTCAGATATTATAATATTAATAAAATAAAAGGTCAATTTAGTCTACTTAGAGAGACAGCCCTTTATGATTATGTTTTTTAAAAAGTGCAGTTTGCAATACTGTCAAATAAAAGATTTAACTTTAAAGTACATTTTATATTAATGATTGCTTTAATAATCATTTGTTGTGCTTTAAATAAGTACACTTATTTTATGTTGACTAACATAATAAAGTACATGTACAGTACTTGATTGTAATTTTAATTATAGTGTTATTTATCATTACATTTAAATTTAATGTATTTAAAATGTATTACAATTCAACTTCATTATTACAAATCTTTAATTACAGACATATTTAAATAATGACATACACGTTTCAATATAAATGACATTAAAGTATTACAGGTTTTGACAAATTTTGCTATGTTGGGTCACTTAAACAACAAAAATAATTCTTAATAAAATTACAATAATTATTTAAATTAATTTACATTAAGATTAATGTGAAAAGCATGTTTATACTCCAACTATATTGAAGATTAGCACTTTATTATTTTCTGATTAGTGCACAAACTATTCAAATTTCTAACATGCAGTAATAATATTTGAAATACATTGAATCTGTATGTATGTATGTATGTCTGTCTGTCTGTATGTCTGTCTGTACTGCATGTATGTGTATATGTATATGTGTATATATATATATATGTGTGTATATATATGTGTGTGTGTATATATATATATATATATATATATATATATATATATATATATATATATATATATATATATATATATATATATATATATATATATTGATCCTGGCCAATTAATGTTTTCAATGAAAGACTGCATTCTTAAAAATATCTATTTTTGTGTTCCACGGAAGAAAGTAAATGAAGAGCAAATTCTAATTTTTTGATGAATTAACTAACTATCTATGGAAGATAGAACAAAGTATTTTAACATTTAAAAAAACACAAGCTTCACCTTAAAGCAGGTTTAAGTAGGCAGGAGTCCACTGGCACTATCTTCAACACTCCTTTGGAAGGTTTCAACAGCAGTTAAGCAAAAGATGTGCACATTATGGTGGCCATATGAGAAATATGGGCACAAAAAAACAATTGTGTTTCCTATTAGCCTGGAAAAAGCTTTATCTGCATCATAAGGTGTAGATTAAATAGTACAGTAATCAGGTCACCCTCCCATTGATCGCTGGGCTTCTCCTAACCACACCTCCCAAGAACACAAGAAACAAACATGCTGCAATGCTAATACGCATGTAGACCAGGTTTGCGTTAGATCTGTTGACGCGTGGTGACGTGCAGCATTGTATTGTAGTGCCGCTAATGTCTGATTTTCTGATTTTATTTACGTCTGGGGAGGGCGTTTGATCCGAGCTCTGAAGCGCCGTTTACAACGGCGTGTGACACGTCAAAAATTGTGTGAGGCAAAAGCCCTGAGGATAGAGGTTAATTCAGGTAGGGGGAAAAGCGGCTGCTGTGTTTCTTTAATGTGATAAACAAGATGAAGCTGGA
Source organism: Siphateles boraxobius (assembly GCF_051911475.1). NCBI lineage: Eukaryota > Metazoa > Chordata > Actinopteri > Cypriniformes > Leuciscidae > Siphateles > Siphateles boraxobius. The sequence continues at coordinate 7,883,656 of NW_027509119.1, forward strand.
GAGAACTTGACATGTGTAGATTTTACATATATTCCGTTGATAAGTAGAATGACATAAAACATTGACAAGTCTTACTTTTGTTCCTTTTGTGTGAATGCAGAAGGAAGCAAAGGCCCGTAAGACATGCTGAGAGAGCCAGAGGGACAGCTCAGAGTTGGCTGACTAATAAAAATATGTTTCTCTCTCTGTCTTTGTCTACTTCTCTTCTCTCTCTGTGGCACCTGGCAATCTCTGGCAGTGTACGGTTACATTTCATTTTTTCTCTAGCTTTGCATTGTAAAACTCTCTCTGTGCACCAGCTCACAATGACCTCAGTGGAGACCCAGAAACATGAAAGGGCCTTTATTTGTTCCAGGTGTGTGAGCAATCACATCTCGTTAGGGTGTGTGTGTGTGTGTGTGTGTGTGTGTGTGTGTGTGTGTGTGTGTGTGTGTGTGTGTGTGTGTGTGTGTGTGTGTGTGTGTGTGTGTGTGTGTGTGTGTGTGTGTGTGTGTGTGTGTGTGTGTGTGTGTGGCAAAGTGCGGTTTATTTCACAGGGGCCTGCATCTTGGTATTTGTAAATAATATATTCTCAATTTAAAAAAAAATCTATTTTTAAATTAGTTTTATAAATATCAATACAAAAATGTATAAACTTTTCAAAAGTGCATTATATAACATTATATGACACACACACACATAGTGTCATTAATTAACTTCTACTGGCTTATAGTTTCGAATGAGGTGAAAAGTCCATTTTTTGAACCCTCAAAAATCATCGTAAGGGTGGAGACAGCAGTGGCATGAAGACTGGCAGCGAAACAGATAGAAATCAAATCATCTTTTAGAAGAACATTTTTCATGGAATCTCAATCCTGAACCAATCAGGCCACACACAAACCTACAATCAAGCTCCACAGCTCCTTACAAGGGCTGATAAAATTTCAGATAAGTGATGGCAGGTCGAAGTAACCCATCCCATTTTTCAGCTTTGTTACTTTTTTCCTAGACTCATTATTTCACCTATTCGGGGACCGGACTGTCAGACACAACCCACGTTTGATATATGAACATCGGTCCATCACTAAGATCCCCTCCTGCCAGAGCCAATGAGTTGTGTGGCTATGCAGCCTCCCCGCCACGAGCAGACAGAGACTGATAGTTCGAGCTGGATGTGGTGAGGGGGAGCAGGGGACTCTGCTCTGGACAGGTTACAAATAGGGCTGAGAGTGAGGAGCTCAACCTGAATAAATGCTGATCTTCTATTGAGCCTCTCTCATCCACTAACTGTCATTGCAGCCTAGCTGCGGTAGCATTAAAGGGACTCAATAAGCACTGGAGAGAGTGGAGAACTCAAGCGGGCCTCAGACAAAGACTTGGGGAATGCCACACAAATAACACAAACCGCAATCACTCCAGCCCTCGTTGATGTAGCACAGGTTAATCTATTAGCAACTGGTGGATCTGAGGCAAAAGTGAGTTTGTAAGGTTAAAAAAAATGGTAAATTAAATTTGCCAGTGCTGTGCATGCCTTTGTTTCCTGTTCTTTTGCTGCCAACCCCAATGTCTATTTTCCCCACAATCAGTGTCAGCGAAAAGCGGTTTGCAAGAAACACTAATCTAACGTAGTGGCAGAGCCCTGTTCCTACACATTTATCTCTTCGGCAGATGGACTTCAATATACAAAAATCCCATCATGCAACTGCAGCCAGCTCACACCGGAGACTAGGGCAGGATTGCCAGGTAATTGGTTGGCAGTGAATGAACACAAGGTATGAGACTACCCACTGCGGAGTGGAGAGGATAGGGAGGGAGAAAGAAGGGGTGTCTTGAAATCCCCTCCAGCACCCCCCACCCCCACCCACCGAGGACCCTTCCCTCTCTGTATAATATACAGCCACAGCTGTACCCTGAATTTGTCTGAGGCTCCTCTGCTTCAGTAATGTGTGTCACACCGCAACCACCGCAAGAAATGGGGAGCAAGGAAATTTTGTTTCTTTCCTTAATTTACAGCTTTTTTGGTATACCCATCATGCATTAATTAACATATACATAAATTATGTTACATTTAAATCTCTCCAGAAGAAGCTGAATAACAACAAAACGTAAAAACAGTGAATGTGGCCGAAGTGGTAGCAGCCGAAGAGGCGGAGCACACAGTAACACTGTTGATACGCCATCTGCCTTTTTCTACCCGGATAAAAGAAGCAGAGAAATGAAAAACAGAAGAAAAAAAAGAAAGAAAAAATGCATTTCTCTGATTTATTTATGATGCAATAAAGGCATGTTGAATGCATCAGAACAGGCAGCAGTGGTCAGACTGTCAAAGAAGATAAAGTGTCTTCATAGTTGAGAAGGCGAGCAAAAGAGAGAAAGAGAGAGAGAGAGAGAGAGAGAGAGAGAAGAGTAGAGCCTGAGGTTGTGTTGTGGCAGGGTGTTAACCATCTTGCTTCCACACACACCCAAACTACAGACCACCAGAACTACCATCAGCTGCCTCATCAACACATCATCTCAATCTAACACATGAGCCCAGAGAATAGAACTACAGTAAGAGGCACAATAGTGCATGCCAACCACTGACAATGCTAACGCTGGTTTATTTTGAGAACACAGCGTGATTACTTGCAATGGTCAGGACTTAAAATATATTTTTTATATGCATAGGCTATATATGAAAATGAAAACCATTACTGAAAAAAAAGACAAAGTTAAAAAAGTCTTGCATAAGGAATGCTGCCTGGTACAGTAGAGGCTAAAATGGTTCTTAAAAGGTGCAAGCCTGGAGTTGCGATTTGAAGTGTGCTCTATTCAGTTACGAAAGTCAGAATTTCTAACTTCATACTGGGAAAAGTGCAATAGCTAGAATGTGATTTGAACTCAAGAACTCTGATTCTGTGTTTGTGATTTCTCTGATTTTTAATGGTAGCATTTGGTTTTCTAATAAGTAATTTTTCAAGCACCAGACAATGAAAGCCTCGGAAATCAGAGATATCAGCAGGATTATCCTACACTCGACTTTGAATTAAATGCTAGCTTACTATTAAATGAGGGCTGTATATTAAAAAAATATGTGAAACAGAACACATTATGCAACAACGAATGTTTCAAAAAGAGTCATGCCTCGTTGTCAAAAAACCTTGTTTTATGTGAGTGCTGTACAGTTGTCAAATTGCAGTTTAGATTACTTCTAGTTCAGTAATACAACATTTGTCAATGTGGTCAAGTAAAAAGAATACAGACAGAGAGAGAGCAGCAGATATTACTGCTAGTCAAACACATTGCCAAATGTTGCAATCAATATAGATCTGTTGTACACTTCAAGTTTAGTCATGAAGTCAGTTATTTCATGAATACAATTTGCATAAAGTGCACCATTACTATACACTGCAGAAATAGTAATAGCATGACCATACACTAGTTTGAACATAGCCAAGGTGTATGAATGGAGAGATGAGTAGGTTTATGTTAAAGACAACATCGCCCTCTGCAGGTGGAGGACAGAATCCTAGACAGACAGTGCTATAGGACATACAATCGCAAAGAAGCAACAATCTCCCTCTCTTATGGATTTCTATAAAAAAATTCACTATAAAGAAAGATAAACTGAAAAAAAAAGCAAGAGGAGATGTAGACGAATGTATTAGAAGAAATATTTGAGATGCAAATTGTAAGTACTGAGATGTTTCCTGAGCTTGCAGCAGTTGAACAAAGCTGAGGCAGGACCTGGTGAAACCTAAACCCCCCCAAATAAGCAAGCAAATGTGAAAAGTCCTCTACCCCTGTCTAATTCAACTCTAATTCCGCCCACTTTACCTCATCATTATTGGACGAGAGCAATTTCCAGTGACAGGCTTAAATCACCTTGACGCTCATTTTTACGTAACCACTGCTGCTCATCCGCAGATTTATTAACATTTTTCAACCTTGCATGTATTTGAAAAATACCAGTGATTTCGTATAATTTAATGGGCTGCAGATGGGCCAGATTCAAACTGCTCGGTCAGAAAATACAGCCCAAAATTGCTGTGCTTTCTAATATTGCCGGCACTGCAGGCAGATGGGAATAAATCGGAATGAAGCACAAATGTACTTTTCATATTTGCAGGTCTGCTGTGAATATCCACCTCTAAGGTGATAAAAATTGGACGTCTGCGGCACAGATTCAAATAAGTCGGAAAGGCACAGCACATATCCATCTTAATGCAGGGGGGCAGGGAGAGAGCGAGAGTAAAACGGGATAGTTGTTAATGTGACGCTGGTCTATTTTTTGGCATCGCATTCAGACTAATTTCATTCAAATATAAGCATGCAATCATCAGCATCATCATCATCATCATCTACGAGACAGCTTCCAGCTGTAAGAATTACGCCAGACCACACGTCTCAACATTAACAATCATCCTCATGCTCTCCACGCAACCGTTCCATTATCTCCCATCGCACAAAATGGCTTCCTCCCCGTAGAGCAGCCTACTGACCCGCAAAGACACAGGGGGGTTGGATTTGAAAGATCTCCTCCATCACCTGCTCCTCTGTTTCATGTGTCGCATTACAGAAAATTCCAGAAATCAGCTTGACTAGATTGGGTCTGAAGCAAGCCCTTTGATACCACCATGTGTCCTTTCATGTCTGTGAACGGTTCCTTCACTTTAGTTTACCAGAACAACACTTTACACACTGGGGAGAATACCCTTGAAACTTGACAACCAAGCTGCCTTTCTTCTGAGCAGGCAGAGGGAATATTGGAAGCTTCGTTTCACATTATTTTCCTCCCTAGCAAGTTTTCGAGATGCAACAGTGATACGCAAGAATGTCATGCATTAGTTTGCTGGTACTTTTCTTTTGTTTTATGTGTGCAAACAGATCTGGGTTTACTCCTGACCTGACACACTTCAGACTGAGGGTACGTTTATGACAACGATTGTAAAAACTGAAAAGTTTATCCCACACAGACGGCAAAGTTGTTAAAACTATCCCCGTTCACACAGATCCGCGATAATGCCTAAAAATGCCGTATTTTGCTGCCAGGCCGATAGTTGCCGAGGTCACTTTGTAAAGAAACCCTACGCGCCTATAGACTGAACACGTAATACGCATGCTCATAACGTCACAGTTTTCACAAATTCGTGTTTTTGTAGTTTACACAGTATCGTTAGTATCGTTTTCAAAACCTCGCACTTTCAATCACGTTTTCAAAAGTTTGCATTTTCAGCCCTCCCAAAATTCCATTATGAACGGCTAAAACGCATAAAAAGTTCTCCATTTGTAGTTGAAAACGGTGTCGTGTAAACGGCCCCATGGACTGAACTGGACTGACTAAATGTACACGTGTGAATGGATGATTTCTGCCACTACATTTCACAACAGTTTTTTTACCTTTATTGACAAACCACCTTAAAAAGTTAAAGAGAAAGCCACATAATGAATTAAAGTTCATCACAAGCATACACACAAATACAAAACATCATCATGGTGACACATGACACTAACAAATGACATAAAACCCCAATGTACATAACGGACAAGAAAAAACACTTATTGTAGAGAAAAAAAAATCAGATGTGAACTGTCACAATGAGGACTTTTGACATATCAATTTGCAGTGTTTCACTGTAATTTATTATTTGTTCTTTTTCACTTCCAAAAACTGCACAACAGTATTTTACTGTAGAATTACATGATCTCATAGATTTAGATCTATAGAGTAAGCGAGTATAGAGTAATGTATTTTTAGTCTTTAACTTAAAGGGGTCCTATCATGCTTTTTCACTTTTTCAACTTTAGTTAGTCTGTAATGTTGCTGTTTGAGCATAAAAAAGATCTGCAAGGTTACAAATCTCAAAGTCAACTCCAAAGGGAGATATTTTATTTAACAGAATCCACTTTTCAAGAACTACAACAAACGGCTCGTTTGGACTACAACACACTTTTTACAGATCTTATGAAGTCATGATGTTCCTCATTTAAATAAATTTGTCAAGGCTTGTTCCAACCCGAAAAAAAATTTGCCCTAAGGCTGACAAACTTAAAGTGGTTAATTTATTTTTAATACTGTTCCTGAACATTATAACCTCAACCTCTGCGCTGCACATTTTAGTATAATGAGAGTATAATGCAGGCTATATGCTCAAAAGCTTCACCTGAAAGACGTAGCAGTTCCCATTTTGTCGGGACAATCTGTTGTTTATGGATCCCAACTTGTAAGTATGTCTTATTTGTAGTAGTATTTTCTATTAATAGACACAATTCTAAGTTTTATGTAGTTGCTATTTAAATAAAGGGCAAAGCTTTGCCTCCGTTGGCCTGCTAACTAACATTACAGTATTGATGTAGTGTTTACCCTAGCCATAAATTTACCATGATTTTGTGATCGATTACTGTTTGTATTAGCATAGTTTTTCAACAAATATGATTAAACGGTGGATAACATAATAAGAAAAATACAAACAAAACAAAAAAATACCACTCTGAAACGTCCTGTGAAATCTGTGCTTGTAAAGTCCGTGCATGAATTCAGTTCAGCACAATCCTCTTGTTCTTAAACATTGTCAGGGTCTGAATCGGCCTCGAATTGGTTTGTAATTGACAGCATCGTTAATATTTACATCTGAGAAGAGTTTGCGGTTATGGAGGAAAGGGACATTTCCCGAACACGCACTAAGCTCTGCCAATCACAACACACTGGGCCAGCTAACCACTTTCGGAAGGAGAACACGGCGTGTTCAACCATAGTGGGGAGAAAGGAGCTGATAATAAAGTAAAATATGTGAAAAACAATGTTTTTTAACAATCAAGGATAAAAACATATTCTAGTACACCCCAAAAACAAAATCAAGACTTAGTAAAGGGCATAATAGGACCCCTTTAAATTAAATTCATTTTTGAGACCGCCTTTATATTAAGTGTATATGACTATGTACTAAAATTTTAAATTAATCATTCAGTAAGCACAATTTTGCATTGTCCTTTTATTTAAATCTAATGTAAGTACATAGTATTAATAGACACATTAAAATTTGAAGTGCTCAAAATCAGTCATGTGGTCTAATCAACAACAAAAAAACATAAAAAGGACCCCTGAAGACACTCCTGATGACTGTGTCAAGATCAGCACATCTCTTAAAATATATAATTTAATAACAAGCCAAGATCTATTGTCATGTGGTGCAACTCCCCAAAAATGTAATGGTAATTATTTAATAATTCATATGTAATATTTTAATTCTATCTATTATAATTGTATGCCCATCTATTGTAATGAGCATTACACTTTTGATATGTCATTCACAAATGCAATTCCATAGATTTTTCCCAATTTGTCGCTCTCTTTTTTTCTTTGGTAGAGAGAAATGGGAAATCACACAGTCAAGATCAGGTTTGATGGATTCACACCCAAGGACTTCAGAGAGACTGAGAGCAGATTTCTCATCTCCTGCTCAAGCTCTCCATGCATTTAAATCATTTCTAACCAGTTATCTGAAAGTTCATCTATCGATCACTATCATCAGAAATTACCATTCAACTCAGAAAATATGAATTTGATAGGATCTTCTTTGCTTACGTTGGCTCTTTCTTTCCTCTCAAGATTTATCCCGAGATTGACCTGGTGCTTTCTGAGCCTGTGTTATTGAACACCTGGCAGCTGAGCCCTTTGAGTCGACTGATGCCTTTAGCAAGACCGCTCAGACTCCAGGGTTATTTCAGCAGGATTTCCTTTCAGAAAGACTCTAACAGTCCAAATACACATTCTACATAAAAATGCAGCCAAATAAACTAACAAAAGTTAGAGGATCGCGTGGCATCAAAGGGGTCTGACGTTAAGCCAGACCTGGCCGCGAGCCATGCATTTGTGTGCAGTACCTGAGAGATGTTCTTCATGTCTCAGTGCACCTCTCTGCTTTTTCACGGGATTACAAGGAGAACTTTGAAGCCCCAAAACCGACCAGGTCCAATCTCTACACACTGCTTGTCCATTTCCCATTGAATGATATCAGCTCAGGAGAGGAGCTTCCCCCTTTAACGGGTCTCTTGTGTGGGACACCAAAATGAGTTTCAAATAGCCCACATCACATGTAGCGAATGGCACACTGACATATTCAGACAAAAAAAAAATGCTTTTGGAGGAGACATTGTGCATGGTGGCACTTGTGAGCGGGCAACTTAAGTTCTGGTTTGGGTCATTTCTTAAAAAATTCCAAAATTCGTTTGCATACACTAATGGTCACTTTTTGAAAGAAGTGTCTTATGCTAACCAAAGCTGCATTTATTTGATCAAAAAATACAGTAAAAACAGTACTACTATGAAAAATGATTATAATTTAAAAAGGTCTTTTTCTATTTCTATTTTAATATATCCTCTTGACGTGCACTGAACCGACCTCGTGCTTGACATCATTTTGTTTACATTTACTATATAGAATATTGTCTAAAAATATTAAGAATGATAACATATTATACATCATTTGAAAATTGTATGGGTTTAGTGTCAATCTATGGTGTCTGTTTTTAGATATAGATGTTCCAGCAACAGTAATATTGTAATTTGTGTTGGGAGTGCAGTTGACAAAATGCAAAATCAAAACTGGACTTCAAACCTTTGTTATGAAATGGCAATTGCGAGATAAATCCAATCCGTCACACTTGGGTAAAATGTCCATGACAAGCATCTATTGAAAAACATCCAACAGCACTTTTTGTCCACAAGCGCGTTAAATCTGTTAAATATTGATATATTGTCCGTTGTTAATGTCAGATTTTGCCTGAACGATCTGCTCTCCATCCTCATTCAAGAAATGATGCAATCTGAGCACTGTTTATGTAGTGAAACTGTATCCGATACATTACTCTAAAAAACAAATGAGCCGTCTCCAAAGTTTATTTTTCAAAATAGGGTCGTAGTTTTACTTATAATATCCAAGCTGTACCGTCGGATTTTGTGACGAAATCCTGATGGCCAAAACGTTTAGTCAATGCAGAGACGATTGTTTTTCACAAACAAATCCTCGTCGCCAAAAAACATTTTATATCCCTCATGCGGATGTGCTAGAGAAAAAAACAAGGAAGAGAATGACTCAGTGAAGTCAGCGGCAGAATCATAACGTTTTTTGAGATTGAATTATGTATTTAGCTTGAACGACTGGACATCATTGTGATAATAGTTTACGTACAGCCTCTTTTGGAGGCCGATTGCTGTCTGAATCGACCATCAATATAGCAATTGTTTATTGTTTATTACTATTGTTTTATTTTTTTAATGATAAAAAATCCATTATACTTCAGCTTGTCTAACTTAAAAAAAATGTTTCGCTTATTTTAATTATGAAAATTGGAGAATAAAGCTCCAATTGTCTTTCAAATGATACTGTACCACAATATGTGCATACACCAACAGGTTTAAGTAAGACGACCATTTGAGTCCAAGCATGTCATTTTGCTGTTTTGGGCTCAAAAGGATCAATAGAGCATCAAGAGGATATACCATTCAAAAGTTTGGGGTTAGCAAGATTTTTTTAAATAAATTATTACTTTTATTCAGTAAGGACACATTAAATTGATCAAAAGTGACAGTAAAGATATTTTTAATGTTGTTCTTAATGCTGTTCCTTTGAACTTTCTGCAGAAACCACAGTAAGAATGTATCACTCCAACCTCTGCAAAATTATTAAAGGACAAGTTTGGTATTTTAGAATTAAAGCCCTGTTTTAAGATAGTTTCTGATGAAATAGAATGGTTAAGATTGAAATTTGGACAAATGCTGCTGTCCTGAGAATTTTAGGTTTCTGTGTTAGCACCCCCCCCCCACCTCCACAATGGTTTCATAGGGGCACTGGAACAATATAATTCATAAAACACATTAAACTTTAGTTTACAAAGACGTGAAACTCACAGAGTGGTCTGGGGTGTTCACTGATATGCTGCAAAAGATGCTTTCCAACAGGTGTTTTACCATTCGTTGTAAAACTGTGGACCTATTTTTCCAAACGCCTCACAACCGGACATTCTTCCGTTGAGAGCTTGAATAATAGACACTCCAGCCCAGTTGGTGGCGATAATGCACCTTTGCCAATGTTTGGATAGCGTATCCTACAATACCGCGACTGGAAGACTACAGAAAGAGTTCAAATAACCCCATTTCCGTTTCCGGCGGCGGAGTAATACCGTACCTCACAGAACATCCAATACAAGTCAATGGAGTTGGACAAAAACTACGATAAAACCTGTTGGAAAGCATCTTTTGCAGCGATTTTTGTGTGAGCATATCAGTGAACACCCCACACCACTCGGTGAGTTTCACGTCTTTGTAAACTAAAGTTTAATGTGTTTTATGAATGATTGTTCCAGTGAAACCATTGTGGAGGTGGAGGGGTGCTCCAAATTTCAATCTTAACCGTTCTATTTCATCAGAAACGATCTTAAAACAGGGCTTTACTTGTAAAATACCGAACTAGTCCTTTAAGCAGCAAAAAAAATTCACAATTATTTCAACTAATAAGAAGCATTACACATTATTAAACTTTGAGCACCAATAATAACTGATAACAATTAGCCACAACAGAACAAATCAGCATATAAGAATAATTTCTGAAGGATCATGTGACACTGAAGATGAATGAAGATTACGCTAATAAAAATTCAAATTTGCATCACAGGAAAACATTACATTTAATATATATATATATATATATATATATATATATATATATATATATATATATTCATCTAAATTTAAATTTTTCACAAGCAATATTACTGTTTTCACTGTTTTTGATCAACTAAAAAGAGACTTCTTTCAAAAACATGGGGGGGGAAAAAATCATAATTATTCCAAACTTTTGACTGGTGGTGTGTGTATATCTAGGAAAATTAGAAGATAAATAAAAGCACTTTTACTAAAGGTCTATTTGATTTTTTTTCAGCATTAATATTCTGAGACAGAATCTTAATGTTGTTTGTGTTCTCTAACGTCAGGAACCCAAAAGCCACCACTGATTTCATGGGTCCATAATACGCAGACAGCATCCATCCTTACCACTCAGGCGACTGTTGACTCTTTTTCAAAAAGAAATAATGAGTCAGAAATAGAAAGCGTCAGCATGCGAATGACCAAAGCCAGAGCAGAGCCAAATGTCAGCAGAGCTACACAGAGTCTCCAGCAGCCCAGAAAGAGCAAACACATGAGTGGGCAGGACCCTGCATGAGAGGGCGGCAATTCTACCTTAAAGGTGGGATGAATAATGAATGGACTTGCAATGGACACAGAGAGAGACCATCAATATTTCACATCTCTCCTCCTCTAATTTCACTCTCACTCTTTCCCTGACTGCTGCTTGCTGTCCCAACACAAATCTCGAACTGTTGCTGCTGAGATATAAGAGCAATGTGTACACAAACCACCAGCACGGGACACACCATGATACCAGCACTGATTTCCGCTGAAATAACATATCAGACATGCTTATTCTATTTTGTATCCATATGGCATGAGTAGTGGTTTAGTGAAGAAAAACTGCAGAAAGAATGAAAGTGTGTTTAATTGTATTGAATGTGCACTTGCAGTGTACTTCAGATCTTAATAGTATATTTTTTAAACAACTGTACTTGAAATACTAATATGAAAAATTAATATTAGGCCAAGTTTTCTAGAACTAGCACTATGTTTCAATAACATTTTGTCGTGCTTTAAAGAAGTACACTTATTTTGATGTGTTGAATACCATGCTAAATCATATGTAAAGTTCTTTAAAATAATTTAAATGTACATTTAAAGTTAGTATATTTTAAATGTACTAAATGTACTACCTATTTTTCACAATGGATCATAGGAAAAAACAGCAAAAGACATCTTTAGTCCTTAATATCTCAACTATTTCCCTCTTATTCTATTTTTTTTAAATAAGAGTTTAAAGTCTCTTATTTCTCATATTTTCTCCAGACTCATATACCTACTCCAGACTCGGAAGAAATTAATAAATGAATTGTGGTCAGATTTCCCTGTTCAGAGATTTCAATATGACTTGATACATACAATCAAAATTCTTCTATGTTCAAGTTAAGCTAGGTACAATATGGTTCAATTTGTTAACTTTAGTTAATTGGTTTCATGAACTAATGAAATACATGTTTTACAGCATATATTAATCGAGTTTAATTTATAAATACGCTATTTTACATACTTGATTCGTGTTCATGTTCCACCTATTGTCACTTTATAAATGTAAACAAAACTAAAAATGTTAATGTATTTGTATATAAAGATATTTACATTAACGATAAACAGTAATGCGTTTGTTCATGAAACCTAATCCATTAACTAATGTTAACAAAATGAACCTTATTGTGTTGCCACATTCATTTTATACCACTAACCTGATATTGTCAACATGTCAACAATTTTCTCATTTATTTCCATTTTTTGAAAGAAATACCTGAGGCAAATTTGTTTTAATGAAATTTAAATAAAATCAAGAACTTGATTTATTCTCCTGAGCTATGAAAGAACAACCTTTGGTTGGGCAAGAAATAAAGCGAGCACTTGGAAGGGAGTTTGGAAAGATGTCAAATTAGAAGTCACGTCATTTATTTGAAGGTATTGCACTTTCCAGCTCAGGCAAAACACTCAGCTTCCATTTAGGAGCCTGTCAGTATCAGCATAATAGAATGTAAATGAATGCGTGCAATCAAGCTAAATTGGATGCACTCAAACTTAATTTCTTCACTTTCTCCCCCATGAACTCATGTCCTCACTAATGACCGCATTAGATATTCTTATGCCGTGCTTTGTGTGTAAATCCAATTGTAATCCCCATTTCATATAGTGTCACTGTCCTGATTAGCCTGCAGACCCCGAGACAACAATGGGAAGCGCCATGCTCACTGAACCTGCCACCATCACACACACACACACACACTCGTCTGATCTCATCACACTCCAGACCATCTGAGCCGGGGTGGCGGCCACCTCAATTCTACTGATGCTAAAGCCCTTTTCGCACAGACAGAACTACTGAAAACTCTGGAAGAGAGGAGAAAAAAAGGTGAAAGAGAAAGGCTAATCGAGGCAGAAAGATGTAAACTGACATAGTAAAAACATAAGGGTCAAAATCTCAAATTTCAAAAAGCCAACATGCTGCTCAGCAGAATTCCCCAGACGTTCATTAACCGCTAATCATGCTGTTACACACCGTCACAACGCTCTAAGGTTAACAAATCAATATTCCTCATGCTTGCCGTTCGTTAAAGGGAAAGTACGCTCAAACACTATTCACTCACAGCTATAAACCCATCGTTTTTGGCCTATATCTCATGTAAATGCAGTTGTATGGCTATAAGAGACTTGGGACATAGCGCAAGAGTCATATGGACTACTTTTATGGTGTGTTTTTTTTGGCAAAGAGCATCTTTCTTTATTGATAGATATCCATAGTCATGTATTCTAATGGAATAACATTTTGGAAAGCAAGATATAAATCACAAATATTTAACTTGTATATATTTATGTTTTTTTTTTTTAAGAAATTAATACTTTTATCTAGCAAGAATGCGTTAAATTAATCAATAGTGACAGTACAGACATTTACATTGTTAGAAAATAATGCCTTAAAAATAAATATACCTTTAAACGTTCTATTGACCAAAACATTCTGGGAAAAAAAATATATATCATGGTTTCCACAAAAATATTAAGCAGCACAACTGTTTTCAACATTGATAAGACATGTTTCCTAAGCACCAAATCAGCATATTAGAATGATTTACATTAAAATAGAAATATTTTCTTTAAAATTGTAATTATATTACTGTTTTACTGCTTGGTTACCGACACTCTTCAAAATATCTTCTTTTGTGTTCAGCAGAAGAAATTTATACAGGTTTGGAACAACTTGAGGGTGAGAAAATGACAACAATTTTCATTTCAGAGTGAACTATCTATTTAAAGCCGGTGCGGTGCAGTGCGCCATGGGAATTTTCCTAGCCCTCCACCTCCACCCCAGCAACACCTGCCTAGATCTGGTGCTCTCCCTAAACTATATAACTATATATATATATATATATATATATATATATACACTCACCTAAAGGATTATTAGGAACACCATACTAATACTGTGTTTGACCCCCTTTCGCCTTCAGAACTGCCTTAATTCTACGTGGCATTGATTCAACAAGGTGCTAAAAGCATTCTTTAGAAATGTTGGCGCGTATTGATAGGATAGCATCTTGCATTTGATGGAGATTTGTGGGATGCACATCCAGGGCACGAAGCTCCCGTTCCACCACATCCCAAAGATGCTCTATTGGGTTGATATATGGTGACTGTGGGGGCCATTTTAGTACAGTGAACTCATTGTCATGTTCAGGAAACCAATTTGAAATAATTCGAGCTTTGTTACATGGTACATTATCCTGCTGGAAGTAGCCATCAGAGGATGGGTACATGGTGGCCATAAAGGGATGGACATGGTCAGAAACAATGCTCAGGTAGGCCATGGCACTCAAACGATGCCAAATTGGCACTAAGAGGCCTAAAGTGTGCCAAGAAAACATCCCCCACACCATTACAACATCACCACCAGCCTGCACAGTGGTAACAAGGCATGATGGATCCATGTTCTCATTCTGTTTACGCCAAATTCTGAGTCTACCATCTGAATGTCTCAACAGAAATCGAGACTCATCAGACCAGGCAACATTTTTCCAGTCTTCAACTGTCCAATTTTGGTGAGCTCTTGCAAATTGTAGCCTCTTTTTCCTATTTGTAGTGGAGATGAGTGGTACCCCGTGGGGTCTTCTGCTGTTGTAGCCCATCCGCTTGTGGACTTTACCATCAGTTGTGCGTGTTGTGGCTTCACAGATGCTTTGCTGCATACCTCGGTTGTAACAAGTGGTTATTTCAGTCAAAGTTGCTCTTCTATCAGCATGAATCAGTCGACCCATTCTCCTCTGACCTCTAGGATCAACAAGGCATTTTCGCCATGCGGACTGCCGCATACTGGATGTTTTTCCCTTTTCACACCATTCTTTGTAAACCCTAGAAATGGTTGTGTGTGAAAATCCCAGTAACTGAGCAGATTGTGAAATACTCAGACCGGCCCGCCTGGCACCAACAACCATGCCACGCTCAAAGTTGCTTAAATCACCTTTCTTTCCCATTCTGACATTCAGTTTGGAGTTCAGGAGATTGTCTTGACCAGGACCACACCCCTAAATGCATTGAAGCAACTGCCATGTGATTGGTTGATTAGATAATTGCATTAATGAGAAATTGAACAGGTGTTCCTAATAATCCTTTAGGTGAGTGTATATACACACTATATAGTTTTACTTGTGCCATTTTTTGAAGGCTTGTAAAAATATGAATCGGGCTGCAAACTAGGCTGTAGAGGTGAGTGTCAAGGAACAAAGATGACAAATTTCTGCCATAGACGTGAAAGAATTCGTTGGGCAAATATTTTTAGATTTCAAGAGCATGGTCACATCCTCTTCACATAAGATTAGCATCCAGATTCTGCCATTGTAAGCCATTTGTCTAACAGTTTTATTTTCAGCGGTTTAGAAAATACTTTCTCCTCTCCTTGTTCCTCAACACTCCTTTTTCCCCACCTCATCCGTTCTGCGTTTAATAACCCCGTGGAATGGAATCAGCCACCCGGCAGAGGAAACGCTGAAGTCGTGCCCAGGCCACACACTAAGCACAGAAAGAGAGAAACATGGCTCGTCCGATTAAATTATGCCATGAGCTGATGATGCTAATTAGTCAGGGCAAATTTGTATTAGTGGATTATGTAATCGGCTGGAAGCAGAGCGGAGCAGAGCAGCGAGACGGGGGGGCGGGGGCGGAGGGGGGGGTTACTGAGTGAGTGAGCGTGGCACCAGCTATAGTCACAGCTTTAGTGGAACACTGGCCTGCCACTTCATGCCAATGTGGGCATGAGCAATCAAGCAGAGAAGCTAGCAATCCCAATTAAACAGGAGTGAGTATTTTCATCAGAGGAGGGGCTGGTGGCATGAGGGACCCTGTTACATGTCCTCAGGCAGCCTTGCGTCTCTGCCCATTTTAATACTTATTAAACGACGGGCCTGTACTCGCTAATGTACTCAGACAGATAGTACAACACACACTCATAATAGAAGGATGATCAAATGGGGCAATTGAGATTGAAGAGGGTGGTGGAGAAATTGAGGGCATGAGGAATGGCAGTACAACTAAAGTAGAAAAAGTTGTTCACCTGTTTCACATAAGACTTTAACACTAGAAACATAAAAGGAGTTCATTTAAAAGCAATAACAAAGGGTTTTGTATTGATGCAATGCTATTAAAGTACAGTTAGCACAGCTAAAAAGTGCCAGTACTAAAAAACAACATTTTTAAAGGTGTGAACTAACCTAATTCAAAAGCCTACAAACTTACATTTTGTAAAAGTAAAGGAAGCAACTTCCTGTCTCAAATTCTCCTTCATTAACTCTCATAAAAAACAACATGAAAATATTAAAGGAACAGTTCACCCGAAAATGATGTCATACCTGCATGTTGTTACAAACCAAATTTACTTCTCTAAACTGCAAGCTGAGATGTACAGATGTTCACGCTGCTCTTTTCCACACAATTCAAGTGATCAGGGTCTCTATCAAGCTACAAAAAGGACTATAAAGAATCATAAATGTTACTCAATGCACTATATTCCAAGTCTTCTGAAGCTTTCCCAAAATTCGGTTGTTTTTTCACAGAAAACTTCTTGTCATCACTGACATCACACCTGCTGTGATATCAATATCCTGTATACAAATATGAATGAGATTTTAAAATATTCAACAGATAACTCAAATTTCCGTATATTTCCTGTTGTACGCCTTCAAAAGATTATGAACATAGTGCCTGAGTCAAATGGACTGCTTTTATGATGGTAAAATGGTGCAATTACTTTGTCATTTTTTTTAGTTTGACAACCAAAGTAAGTCAAGTTTTTCTTTTCATCTCTGAAACATCCTGCGAACATTGCATGTTTACAATGGTTGTATGAAGCTATTAACGGCAAGCACGCAAAACGTGCAAGGCGCACACATTTGGATTCATGCTTAATGAGAGCGGTGCGTGAGCACAAGTGTATTTGTATAGTGCATTTCCCACACGCCGGTAATCTCAGTTTTCTTTAAATTAATGTGTTTTGGCTCGGTGTTTATGATAAATGTTATTTATAATGAATGATTAACATTTGTTTGTTTTAAACTTATTTTTAATTCCTGTTCTGCTCTGAATAATGTTAAATATAAAGGATTTGTTTGGCCGCTACCCGCTAAAACTTTATATTTGAAAGCCATTGACCGATATATTGGCCGATAAATCTAAATATAATTTAAGTTTTCATATCATTTTTGAGAGCCTGATTACAAAAACAAAAGTCTAACCATTAAAAGCCTTTTCCCAAGCACACAATTATAACGTTCTCATTATAATTTAGCCTATATGTGCTGCACGTTGCACTTAACTGCATTTCCTCTTTTGAAATGATTCCAATCTTATTTCAAGCAATTCAAAACCATCAGGACGAACAGTGTGCATCTGAAGTGTCTCAGCTGAAGGAAATTATCAATTATTTATCGGCTTTAATATATCGGCCACATTTGGGCCGATAACGATTGTAAATTGTGGTATACTTTTTTGTACCTTCGTTGTATGAAAAAGAGCAGCAGGAACATTACGCCAAATGTTTCTTTTGTGCATGGAAAAAAAAAAAGAAAACGATCACGTTTCGGAACAACATGAAGGCGAGTAAATGATCACGGAATGTCCAGGCAAATAAAAAAAATAAAAATACAAATATGCTTAAGGAGGAGGGAAGGATTTGTAGGGTGAGCACCATACTGAGATATACACTACTCTTCCTCGGACCTCTTCACCAGTCCACTGGAGGCAGGAGATGTATATAGACGGGGGGAGGAAGAGGAGCACAGAGCCTTCGCCCTTGCCCTTGCATCTCAAAATCTCCATTTTTCTCTCTGTGACCCCGCAGCAGGTCGGAGCAGCCCGGGACTCTCGCTGTGCAAATGCCCTCTTCTCATCTTTCCGAGGCCATTCCTGATCTAATTGCTTCAGACCAGGCTTGTTTCTGTGTAATCCTTGCATGTTAATACTCCCACAGTAACATTCTCCCGCCTAATGGCTGCCCAGCGAGAGGTATTTTCAACCACATTACCTCTTATCGAGTTACGGAGCCCCACCGTTCCAAATAAGACAAATTTAATTGATCCAGTCTATAAAAATCCCACTCTGCTGTGAAGGGCCTGGTTCTGGGGATTTCTTTATTTATTTATTCCCTCTGTTTCCCCCCACTCAGGCTGAACTGCCTCTGCATGTGGTGTGGGGAAATTAGGTTTATTCAACTCCTTACAAAGAGGAGGGACAGGGGAGACAAAATTCAAAAGGCTTCAAAATTAGATCAATGGTCTCAACAATCAATCAACGGCCGGGCTACTAAGCCGCCTCGCTCAGGAGGAGATGTGAAATGAACCTTTAAAACAGCAGGCTTTTGCTCCATACCTCTGCGTGCCATGCGGAGGCGAGCTACTAAACTGCAGAATGATTCAATGGTTAACAACATTCATCGCTCTCTCCGCTGCGCTGCCAAAATATTCCTCGACCTAAAAGGCGAGCGCACACACATACACGCACAGGAATGCATACAGGAATGGATGGAAGTGTAGCGCTGATACTTGTTCTGTGGTCTCATGGCTCCCAAAATAAGCCAGATGCACAGGGGAGTTTGAAGAACACAACTTTTCCGAGCAGTCGTGAAGCGATGATGTGCGTGTGTGGCCTTCATTTCACCTACTGTGCTTTTTTAATCCCGTTACTGCACATTGGTCTTATTGGGCTCAATGCAACACGGCAGGCTTATCAGAAATAAATACATTCGGTTCACTGTGCGAGCTTGGGATGGGGAGCCTGTGTTTCAAAACACTGGCCTTAAACTTTTCTGTAAAGGAAATGGGGAAATCCTATTAATACATGGATATTTGGAATACTTCATTCTAATTGGTCAATCGTGACATTGAATGTTCAAAAATTTACATATAATGATTCTAAAGTGCATAAAGCTGGTCCATGGCATACCAGTGCTATTTTTCATACCAATTCTACTAAGTTAGAATAGCTAATTGCTGCCAACTTGCAACTTTATGGTGATGAGTATAAAACTTTTTATAAATGATGATGGCGCAGTGGATAAGACACATGCCTTTGGTGTGAGAGACCCGGGTTCGAATCCACTGTGAGACACCAATGTGTCCCTGAGCAAGACACTTAACCCCTAATTGCTCCAGAGGCGTGCGACCTCTGACATAAATAGCAATTGTAAGTCGCTTTGGGTAAAAGCGTCAGCTAAATAAATAAATGTAAATAAATGAC
The DNA here is from genome assembly GCF_051911475.1 of Siphateles boraxobius. NCBI lineage: Eukaryota > Metazoa > Chordata > Actinopteri > Cypriniformes > Leuciscidae > Siphateles > Siphateles boraxobius. Next base: position 7,903,040 of record NW_027509119.1, read on the forward strand.
AATTCTCCGATGAGAGACAAAAAAGAAAAGAGGAAACTTTGATGCTATAATAAAGTAGAATCTCCTTTACTTTATTCCATAATATTGAATTTATATTGAGTGAGTGAGTGAGTGAGTAACGACTCTTTTTCCCAATAATATGTCTTAGTAAAATTATTTTTAAATGCTTAGTTTTATGATCAAAGCTCTGCAGTTTTTATTGTGGGGTGCAAAACATATAATGCAGTGCAATATAGTGATGATCGAGAGATGAACAAATAAACATTTCTCAAAAACTTGATGTATCATATTTGATACATTTTGACATGATTTTTCTATAAAAACAATGTATGAATAATCAATTAAACCTAAGTTGCTTCAGTCCAGTAAGTGTCCATTCTGAATAATTACTAACAATAATATGTCATTCTTATATTTACTTAATAAAAACATGAAGGTGGGGCATTTTTAAAAAGGCTTTATATGGTTATTAATGTATAAATTAAAAATTTGAATAGGCTGATTGTTTTCTACATTGTAATGGACTCCATTGCTTAGCTCATTTTTAAACTAATCTACATTTTTTTTTAGTGCAAATAATGCAAATTTTTTATTACCATGCAATAAGCAGGATAATATACATTCAGCCAGTCATTATTGCAAAATAATGCCTTTCAGGGTGTTACAAGACCTGAGCGCCCTGTCAGGGTTTATTTCGTGATAATGACCGGCTGAACGCGCATAAGCAATGCTTGGCATATGGAATATATGCTAATCCTAGAAGAGTATCTTCTGCCCAGCGTCTACTTTGCACAACTAAGAAAGTAACTCTGAGAGGGGGCAGTAAAGGCCACAGACCTCGTGTTTCATCGAGGAACTATTGGCACAGCAACGTACTGCCCCTTCCTGCCCTTATGACTAAAACACAGCTACCCAGCCGACTCTCCTGCCTTTCATCTGTTCATCAGACATTCAGAGGAGGGAGAACGAGGGGATGAGAGGAAAGGGGAGGAGACATGCATAACATGTAGAGAGACGGCCACTGGATAGGGGTTTCGTAAGATCTTTTGCAGCTTCTGGTGTTTGGAGAGGCGGCTAAATTAAAATCCTGTCCATTAAATCCTCTGTAGGCGTTAGAAATCCCTTCTCCCTGACCTTTTGGATAAATTTCCATCAATCTCATTTTACGCACGATTAAGGTTTTAATGAGAGATGGGCAGCATTAATGCTGGGTTTAACCTAGACAACCTATTCTTCAGTGCTGCTAGCTAGCCTAAACGGGGCTGATAAAGCTAAAGCCTGGATTTTAACAAATGCGTTTTTAGAGGAAAAGTAATATGTTTCCCTCTTAAAGGAAATTTTCCTCTGATTTATTTAGCAACATAACACTTGGGTCATAACCACAACAGACATCGAGAAGGACGCATTTTCAAATTAATTTCCGTTTTATGTGTCGATCTGTATCTGCTGTTCTGTGACAAGAACCTTATGTTTGATCCTTACTTTCTTTTCCAGATTGTGATGTGAATATGCAACGTAGGCTCATTAGAAAAATAATATGCAACATAGGGTCATTAAAAAAATGTGTTATCAATTAATAAAGACTTATATTATCCCGCTTCCTTGCACAATATGATATGACCTCAAAACACTTTTACTATACTGCATCATATGTAGACTAATACATTAGACGTTTTCATCACATAACCATATACGGCTTTTCTGACATAGTAAACTTGTTTGGTAGTTCACCTGGTACAGGACTGCACTTGCAATGCGAAGCACTCGTGCACAAATGCAGTGAAACATGAGTCATAATAAAAGACACTTGTAAAAGCAAGCTAATATGGCACGGTTGCATCAGCAAATGCGTTTTTATCAACACTATCGTTGACAGTAAAAAGTTAAATCATACACTTATACAGACTGAACATGATGTATACGATGAGTCATATAACAAATCATCACATCTTTCTGACTTTTATTTCAGAAGCATAATACAATACTACATTCTCTTGAATAAATGATTCAATAACAAATACATTTTTTAACAGTCACTTGTTGAAACAATGTAATCGATAAATGTGTTATTTTAAGCACCTAGTTCGTCAAAAGCTGATTTTGATCGCTATCGTAGACATCAGTGTACATATTTGAACTTTAAACTTTCATCCAAGTACTTCTATGATAATTTTAACTATTGCATCACAGAAATAATGATACTATTGTAATGATGGCGCATACGCAGATGAATCCATTTGCAGCTTTATTGAGAATGGTCAACAGGCAGGGTAAATCAACAGCAGACAGAATCAACGAAGAGAGCAAAGAGCAAGACGAGGTCACAGGCAAAGGTCAGGGCAGGCCGCAAAAGACAAAGTCCATAGAGCAATCCGGGTCAAGACAGGCAGAGAACAATCAGAGGTCGGGGTACACCTGATTACTAGGTCAGTAATCAGATCAGCAGACACAGAGATAAATGCTTGGAATTGAAAGCCAGGGCAATGCAATACTTCGCAGAGAAGTGGTGTGGAGAAGTAGCTTTTATGTGTGTGTAAATGAAGTGCAGGTGTGTGTGCAATCAGTGCAGTGCAGGTGTATGGTGTTTGGTGTAATCAGTCCAGGGGGGTGTATGATGGGAAATGTAGTCCAAGTAAACCCAGGAAGTGCGTGGCTAATCGTGACACAGCACGATTAGCCACGCCCCCCCCCCCCCCCCCCCTCCTTAAGAGCGGCTTCCAGACGCTCAAAAACAAAACAAAACACAAGAGTTCAGGAGGGTGGTGAAGCGGAGGTGGTCTTGGGGGAGGGAAGGAGGGCCAGGTCCATGCAGGGGAATGCAATGGTCCCATCGTGGAGCGTGGGCGGACCTGGGTCATGGAGCGTGGGCGGAGCAGGCGGAGCAGGCTGTGCAGGCGACACAGAGCAGAGCAGAGCAGGCTGTGCAGGCGGCCAGGGCGGAGCAGGCTGTGCAGGCGGCCAGGGTGGACAAGGCAGTGAAGACTCTTCGGGTGGACAAGGCAGTGAAGACTCTTCGGGCGGCCACGGCGGAGAAGACCCTTCGGGCGGCCACGGCGGAGAAGACCCTTCGGGCGGCCACGGCGTAGAAGACCCTTCGGGCGGCCACGGCGGAGAAGACCCTTCGGGCGGCCACGGCGGAGAAGACCCTTCGGGCGGCCACGGCGGAGAATACCCTTCTGGCGGCCACGGCAGTGAGGATCTTTCTGGTGGCCGTGGGCCCCTTGCCTGCCACGGCCAGGATCTCCTGCCCAACCCAAAAAAAAATTCTTGGGGGTAGTTACGGGGCCATAGGCTGGAGCAGACACTGGCTCGACAGACGTGACGTGAACAGCCTCTGGGTCGGCAGACGTGACCTGAACAGCCTCTGGGTCGGCAGACGTGACCTGAACAGCCTCTGGGTCGGCAGATGTGACGTGAACAGCCTCTGGGTCGGCAGACGTGACGTGAACAGCCTCTGGGTCGGCAGACGTGACGTGAACAGCCTCTGGGTCGGCAGATGTGACGTGAACAGTCTCTGGGTCGGCAGACGTGACGTGAACAGTCTCTGGGTCGGCAGACGTGACGTGAACAGCCTCTGGGTCGGCAGACGTGACGTGAACAGCCTCTGGGTCGGCAGACGTGACGTGAACAGCCTCTCGGCAGACGTGAACAGCCTCTGGGTCGGCAGACGTGACGTGAACAGCCTCTGGGTCGGCAGACGTGCCGTGAACAGCCTCTGGGTCGGCAGATGTGACGTGAACAGCTTCTGGGTTGAGAGGCAGCATAGGCGGGGCCGGCCCAGCGCCACTTGGGATATTACGTCACTCAACACTCATAGATTTCATTTATGACACACATCTCATCCTCTGTTGGAACGAAAGTGGCTAACTTCTGTCAACCTCATCTACAAGCAAGGAGAAAAATAAAGCAATTGAATTTGAATTAATATCAATTCTGGGGAAAAAAACGATTTTAGATTGGTATAAAAAAATTTTTTTAAATTGCAATAGCTAGGTGAATCGATTTTTTCTCGCAACCCTACATCCCATACATATCTGAACTTCCGCAGTGCGTACAACAACCAATGTAATAAAACTTTGAAAACGTTAATCAGTTTTTAATAAAACTGAACGCACATTTAGCTCCACTAGTGCAGATTTCACTTTCAAAGTGTCTCGAAACATGAAGCAACGTAATATCACATTTTGCAGAAATGTGATATTATGTGTGTCATGTGTACATGACACACATGCGTGTCATGTACAAAGAGTGAGATTTATCAAAATAATAAATTTTCTCCTTGAATGACATCAATTTACTATTGACCTAAAGTTCTCACATAAGGTGCTGTGCTTTGCAAGCCTGAGATCGATGCTGTTTGCTAGGTTCTCACAAACATCAGAGACATCCAGCTGGAGATGACAGCTCCTGTTCTATTCACAGATTTAAGATTGTCTTCCTTTGAAAACACCAATCAGCTTTAAAACCCATTCAAAAAATGGTGCAGTACATTCAAGTTATAAAACACATCCACTTTCTTCAGCCGAAGCAAACTGAACACATTTTCTAAACTAAATTGTATCTAATTCTAATTTTGTAGACCCAGTGTATGGTTGATTCCATTGAGAAACATTCTCAGGTGTATAGTGAAAAACTCAGAAGGTTCTGGAACATTTTTGTAATCCATGCAACTAACATCCAACATGTCCACTCACTGTAATCATAGGTATTTGCATGTAATGTGTGATTCTAGCATACATTTTTGCACATTTGAATCGACACTGAAACATACATAATCAACGTATTGGCAGCATATAAAGCACGTCTTTTACACTTTAAGCAGTTTTGAGATGTAAAATGTTTATTTATTGAATATATGAATAATAGTAAAATGGAAATAAACAAATATAGCATTTAAATTTTAAATAAAGTTACAGTTTATATTTTATATTTCAGTGTATATCCAAATGACCACAAATTTAAAAACCTATGGATAGTAATAAGATCAGACTGGACACAGTCCAACAACTAGCCCATGGGAAAGAAAATCCTTGTGGAAAAGAGTTCACTTTACTTTTTAAACTAAGTTTTTTTAAATTACTTTTTTACTAACCCTTTACTTTTTAAAAGTATGTAATAAACACTGTTTATTACAGAAAAAATATACATTTATAAAAGTATATATTGCAAAATGTTATGTAATGTGTTGGACACTTAATTGCATGTTAAATGCAATTAAATGAAAATGGATTACTTTTCATTTATATTAAATGCAGTTATATGAACTTTAGAGGTTTTTGGCTCACTTAAGTACATCATGCGATTTCATAATTCTATAGTCTTGTTTAAAGTGTACTACCACACGCACTGGTATTTACAGTAAACTAAAATATTATTTTAAGGACAAAAAAAAGATTATTAAAACATATTGAATTAGAATGTACTTTAAAGTAAAACTTAATTTGAGATTATTACAAACTGCACTTTTTAAAAGTACTTAAACAGTCATGAAAGTGTAGTCTCTTTAAGTACACCAAAGTGTTTTTTTATTCCATTAATATTATACAGTATTATCTCCAAGTACAGTTTTTTTTTAAATTTACTTTTGGGATCTGAAGTACACTACAATACAAAAATGGAGACCACTGTATAAATTTCCTACTTCTAAGATTTGCCTCCTGAAAAAATGTCTGCAATCGAAAATTTGAGATTTCAAAGGCCAAACATTTCTCATTTAATGCTTCCAAAAGCTAAATCTATTTGAGCAATAATCTCAAATCTACTATCTACATTAATTTAACTTTATAGCTTTACGGTATTATTAACATTAGTTGCATTTGCTTCTATATTTACAGAAAGTAAACATATATATATAACTATATATATATAACAGTCACCGCACCCTCTGAATGATACAATTTGTCAGACAATTTTGTTGATTCATATTTTTATCAGGTAATAGCTTGGATAAAAACAGATGAAAGGCATCTATCATAAGCACCATGTTCCCTGGTGCAGTAGGTAAAATCCACGGTGAAACCCACCTCTTTGTATGTGAGCCTCGTATGCCATAGTGCTGATCCCTGGAGAGGTAGCTCTTTTGAATACATATTGATATGACTGAGCTCCTAAGACACAGTGGGAGAGCCTAAGGCCACTTCCTGTTTATTACACATGTACTCTGTGCGTGAGCCGGGGGTGTGGAGCCGTAGAGCCTCGGGAGGGGGCAAAGACTCGACACTTTATCTCCTGCTGTGCCAGGCTAAAGCAGCATGTACTGCCACGCGGGGCAAGCACTTTTCCGAGGCCCGTGACCATGCACAGAAAGGGCTTGCATAAGAAAAGAGCGAAGCCATTTAAAAAAGCAATCAGGGATAAAGATGTATCATCTTCTGAAGGTGCTTAGATCACTTAGAGTTCATAACAATCCAATGTTCACCCTACAACCACAGCGTTTGTGTGCAAACGAGAGGAAATCGGGGTGACCAGGTGGCACTGATAATGCGCACATGCTTAAGTGTGTGCGAGAAGTCGCCGAATGCATCCGTGATCATTGTGAGTCCTTCCGAATTAATGCAAACGAGCTTTCGAGAGACTGAAGGGAAGTCGGAAAAGAAAAGGAGGAGGGGGGCAATTAAAGACTGCCCAAAGCAACAATATTGAGGACAAAGCTTTTCTTCTAACTAATTATATTCTACGGCAGACACCTGCCCTTTCACCCTGTGTTCTCCACCTCCTGGTACTCAAGTGAGGCAGTGAAACGCTCTTGGCCTTTTTGCCTACTGAGACGACTTCACAGATATAGTCAAACTGCAGCTCAGGCGCCATAAGAGGACTGCAGAGCACAGCTATTCTGTCCCGTTTGCACAGGGCAGTTACACAGAGGAAGGCAGTACTTCATCTGAAAGGAGGACAGTGAAACCCTGGCCAGTTTTAACGTTGGTCTGTATTTGAATAGTGGCACGATTATGATGCTGAACTCATAAAACCAGCTATAAAAAGCAGATATATCAGTTAAAGGGATACTCCAGCCAGAAATGAAAACTCGGTCATCATTTACTCACCATCAAGCCAACCAAGATGCACATGACTTACTTTCTGGAGAACACACATAGACCTTTTTAGAAAAATATTCTATCTCTCTGACTGACTCCATATAATGCAATATTATAATATGTGCTAAACTACATATTTTGAAAATCAACTAGTTTTAGGTTGCCTATAAATACTAGTCGACATCCATCTGTATGTATGGCTATTTTTGCATTGAAATACTTTAATATATACCATTTAGTGTATGCATGTTAGCTTTAGCTTTAATTTAGACAGTTTGTTTAGTTAAAACGTCTTGAAAAAAGGCTACTATTGCAGATGCAACTTTCTTCCTTAGAGACTTTTACAGTACCATGCAAACCGACTAAAAGCTAAAACTAGTTAAAAGCCGCAGTGATAAAAAAATAGCATAATTACAGTACCATGCAAACCGACTAAAAGCTAAAACTAGTTTAAAAGCTGCACTGATAAAAAAATAGCATAATTAAAATATCTATACCCTTGAGAAAAATAATTTAACATACTTTTAAACAGATTACTTTCTATGGAAATAATATACTTGAAAATAATATACTTAAGTGTGAACTGTCATGTAATGTTTTTAAACTGCTATTTAAATGAAAATGTATTTAGGTTCAATGTGTATTAAAAAGCAATTAGTTTAACTTTATAATAAATTACTTTTCATGTGCTTTAATATGTTAGTCAACACTTCTTTTTACAGCATAAAAACAGATTATTTAAACAATTATTTAAATGTAACTTAAAATATCACTTTTAATTTGAAATTATAATGTGCACTTTTTAAAAGTATCCCCAAGTGTATTAAGAAACATAGTCATCAAAGTTTACTCTCTTTAACTACACTTAAGTGGCCTTTTATTTCATTAAAGTCCCCATGAAATCAAAATGAATTTTTTTTGGCTTTTAGTATGAATATGTTAGCCATACTGTTATCTAGTTCTGCACAGAATGCTATTTTTCAAAGCGATATGGGGGAGATTAGGAAGATAAACGGTTAAAGATAAGGAGGAAACTGCCGTTTTACCGAGCTCAACAGCTCTAGCCAACCTGTGATATAAACTAAACGCTATTGGCTATTTTCAAAAAGGGGAGGAGACATTCGATATGTCCTGCTCTGTCTTCCTGTTTCAGTGGAAACTTGTATCAACAATTTCAAGGTGTGTTTCAAGGCACTTCAGTGGGCCTTTAATATTATATCAACGGCAATCACTTTTTGAAACGGTGCATCTCATGATCTTCACAAACATAGAAATAAATCAATCAAACTTAGCTTAGAAAAGTACATTTGACTCACAGAGCCCTGACTCAGAGTTCATTAAACGGGAGATGATCTCCCTCTACCTCACTCCAGAGGAATTCTTATAGGTAAAACACTGTGGAGGAGTCGGTGGTAATGGCACGGAAGTTCATAAAAGAGAGACCAGGTACTGGAGATTGGTTTTAAATCACTGGCCAAGTTGCTCAGCTCCGAAGGGAGACAAGTTTAGCTAATGAAGCCTGACAGCCCATTCCAGAGCAGCTCGGCACAGGAGAAGATGCGGAAGCAGTCACCAACGCCCCCGGCTCGGCTTCGCTCAACCAGCACAGGGAATGGAAGAACTTTAGAGAAACTAACTGCTGCCCATTTCCTGCTTATTTAACACCCAATCTCACTTCAAAGCCTGTAATAGCAACACGACTCTGAAACATCAAACACACTCGCTTCCCGATCTTCCTCTCCCACTTTCACTCATTCAATAACTGCCTCTCGCTCTAATTCAATCCTGCTCTCAGGTGGCACAATTAGTTCCTACAACCAGGGCTTGAGGCTTCATCCCTGCAAAGAAAATTCAGCGCTAACAACCCATCACTTGTACCAGGGGCACAGAGTGATACCATACATGCTGGCATTAGCATACTGACTAATAGCCGTTCTTAGGGAGATTAGGATAGGGACGCTACACTGTACATCTGGAAACGTACTGGCCTGAGTGAAAGCAAATGGATTAATCAACGCACTGCAGACTCTAGAGATAGCAGAGTATTTTTAACATATTATATAGTTGTAATTTGTAGAGGATTAACACTAAAGACTAGTTAATCTTTGATACTAATGTCTGGCAACTTTAAGGTTAATGGTGTGGATCATTGTGCGTCGAGTCTAGTTTTACAAGCAACAATGAAATCTCACAAGGGAGGAGAAAGTACTAACGGAGCAAGATTTACGGATTCCTTTTCACAACCTCTGGGAGAATCACGCCAGCAGGAGATTTTAGACAAAGGAACCAAGACGAAGCGGAAAATGCTTGTGAACCTGGCCCTTAAACATATTTCACTGCCTTACTAAAATGAAGAGAGAAAGTGGTGGACTTTGAGTTGAAGGGTGCTGTTAATTTACAGCACATGGCAAAAACAGAGAAGTGAGGATGGAAAGAAGGCAAGAGAGAAAGGCAAAGCTCTGAGTTTAATACGATTCCCAGCTCCCTAATAATCCCCGGCCTCCCCCCTGGAGTGGACTTCCACTAACCCCTCCACTGCTCTCCTCTGTTTCATATTCTTCCAAGATGATCTGGAACTAATGTGCTGTTTATTTTTCCCAGAAGATAACGTCTGGGCTGCTCAGCTCACGCAACCTGTCTTTATCCACCCACAGGTGGATGGAGAGAGAGAAAATGACATGGGGAGATGGAAAAGGAATAGGATTTAGATGGATACTTGTGTTGCTTGTTGGATTTAAATATTTTTAGATCATCGCTGTCCACTATAAAGTTATATGCGAGTGAAGGTGCTGAAATCAGTGTCTTGCAACAGTTGCTTGCTGATGATAATACGTCAGTTTCTGATGATACCTTTTGTTCGGCCAGTTTTTGAACTGAGGGAAAATATCTAGTGTACGTGATTGAATTTGCAGAATGTTAAAGTAATACATTTCCTCATAGAGATCAGCCTCAAACAAATCTTATGCAAAACTTTTCTGAATTCAAAATTGAGTTTGTTGCATTCATGTTGTTTTCATACAGTTTTGAAAACTCATACCATTTTTAAGAAGTTTCAATATAATAATTAATGTCATGTGGTGTAACCTTTAAGCAAAAAATAATAAAATTTTCCTTACAACCTGAATACATGCATGTACATCTTAATCATTATTTGGAAACTTTTCAAATATGGTTTCCAGGTACGTTTTTTTTTTTTTTTTTTTTTTTTTTTTACAAATATCAGGAATAAATAAACATCATAAAAAGGCCAGATTAGCTCATGTTTAAAGAGACCTACTGACATTGTCATGATCTGCAGAGGTCATCTTTATGACATCATGATTTCCTGTTTTATGTTTGTTGGTTGCACCGTTCAGTCATGAAACTCTAGATGTCTCAGGCTGATAGGTCCTTTACATGCAATTTGCTAGCAATCGTTTACTACATTGCACAAGCTGATTGGCCTCTGCTAAATCTGTAGCCGGTTAGATTTCTAACTCAACATTTAATAGACTGGTTCAGTGTTCGCTGTAAGCTGGTCATGCAGTGTGCTATAAGAGTTCTTCTGAAACCCTCCACCTCCCCCAGCTCCACCCGTCTAGATCTAATATGGGATTTGTGTATGCCTATTGATGCAGCAGCATCACATCTTACATGCTCACAGCAGTGTATCTGTCTGTATCTACTGGCAGTAGCAAGTCCATATTTGCTCTGTCTGCAGCAGCGTACAGGAGATTTAGTCTACCAAGACAAGATACATTAACACTGAATAGTTTTACCATATTAATGGATATGACAGTGTTGTCATGATAAAAAAAAAAAAAATTCTAAGAAATAAAAAGTAGTTATGGCTATCTACTCAATGAACTTTACTTTGCAAGAATGTCATTATATGAGGACAGTTGTGTAACCCTCACATGTTTTACTTTATGCTCCCCAGGAAAAATATCAAAACCAATTTTAATTCAGAAATTTAAATGATTATCATAGCAGTGGAGTTTTCAAGTCATTGCATGTATGAATGGCTTTTATTTTAAATTAATAGGTTCTGAAAGAAAAAATGCATCATGGTATTGACCCACGCACAAGCTATTTTAGCTCTGGTTCACTGTCGTTACACACCTTCCTTATACATGGCGAGTGGAAAAATGAATCCCAAAATCAATATGAAAGACTTGTCATCTGACAAGAAACAATAATAAAACCTGCATAGAGAATATGCAAAAGGACAGGTTACAGGACAGTCAGACCTTGTGTCTACTATGTCATCTGTGTCAACGCCATGTATTCCAGTCTTCTATCGAGTGAATAGATGATGGGTACACATGGTGATTTGAGCTCCGACACAAACCCATTTACTGTTGTTGGACAAAAAGACAAGCCAAGAAGATTTCCAACAGACCGGCCCAGTCAGTTTCAATAAAGCCTGACAGCAGCTGTCAGACACTCTAATGCATGCTCTTTCAACACTCTCCTAGTGATAAAACATCGTCTCAGATTGTGTACCCTAATAAAAGTTCCCTCCGCTCACCCTGTAGGAACACAAGGAAATCTTTGATGTAGAGACACCAGGGATGCTGCGTTCCCAAGTTACTATGGGCGTCTGAGAAAGCAATGTACTGGCCTTTTCTCTTCTTGAAGATTTGTAAATAAAATATCAAGGCATGGAGAATCCTGAAACAATCCCTCTTCAACTGCAGTGGCATGCACCGGAGTGTACGGCACAGCTCAGGAAAGGGAGGTGGGCAGCAGACGCGTGATTGAACTCCAGAGGTGCTGGGCATGGATGTTAATAAGATGGGAGTGGGAACGTTTTCTTCTCTGCCCTCCGCACGGCAGCCTTGATACTGGCCCCGACCGGGCCCAGTTCGCACTGGGGAAAGGTACTCGGGCTAATCTGCTTCATTTTCTGCCTCTTTAACCGAGACCAATGTATTTAAACGGTTGCTCCTTTGACAGATGCTCAGTTCAAATTATTCCTAACTGGAAATTTGCTGGAGCAAAATTAAATATCCTTCAGGCCAGGCAGCCTTAAGAGAACACTCAACATCAAAAGGGCGAACTAAAACTAATGACCCCAGCCCACCTCTAGGGAGTGTCGTTCCAGCCTCAGATCCTGGCCAGCTAAGATTTCAGTCTTTAAATGAAGATTTTAACTGTTCCCTTGACTCTGGTCTTTAACACAGAATACAGAAAAAGAAACTGACACTACCTTTTACCACTTTCTGTCAGTCCCAGAACAGAAACAAGGTTCTAAATCTGATGCATCTATTCATGACTGATTTTTTACTGTGTCAATCCAATCATTATCACCTCTGCACACCCAAGGTGTGGAATCGTACAGCCAGGGCAACACTCTAGGTTTGCCATGGGTGACAACCATCCCAAAGCATGTTAAACTTTCAAAACCCCTCTAAAAATGAGGCTCCATCCCCACCGTGAGGCCAGAAAAAGCAGAGCAGAGAGAGAGAGTGCACGTGAGAAGGGGAAAGAAGGGTTACAACAGCTGGCAACATTCATCTCAGCTCCCTGATCAGAGCCGACAGGAGTCATTAAGTCATAAAAACCACAGAAACTCCCACTCTCCAGATGAGCAAAAGGAGAAAGGAACAGCCACTTGGAGTAGAGAGGGAGGTCCATGTCGACCCCTCTTTTCCCAACGAGACTGAGGGAGAGCCTTGTACTGGAGGTTCAGGGTATTGAGGACGACATATCTAAAGCACTGGTGAATTATGCATCTGGACAAAGCTGAAAAATACAAAACATTAAGTATCATAACAGCCGTCATGGTCTTAGGATGGACAGGCTGTTTTGAAAGAAACAAAATCTTTCTTCTTAGATAATCAGCATAACACAGGCTGGAGCCGGTTGCACCAGATCTGCGTAAGTTACAACTCAGCCTAGTTTTGATATAAAGGGGCATTACAGCAAGTTTATGCACTACAAATTTTTGCAGCCCTTTAACTTAGTTAATAACTTTACTCTACATATAATCAAAATATTTACAGAAGCTTCCAACCAGGAGTGACGGGTGGAATAAAATAAGAAGATTGACTGAACTGCATCAAACTATTGTTTTAACAAACAGACTTTAATCCTTTAGACATACTGTATGTTGACATTTACACTCGTTTACATTTTAAGAAAGAGAACATTATGTGAATAAATTTCCCTGTTCACATGGATCCGAGAAAATGACTAAAAACGCTGTATTATGCATACTAGGCCAGTTGTTGGCGATGCAACTTTATAAAGAAATACTACATGCATTTAGACTGAACACGTATACTCATGCGCATGACATCTCCGTTTTTCACTAATTCACATTTTTATAGTTTACACAGAGCCGACAACAGTATCGTTTTCAAAAACTTGCACTTTGAAACGAGTTTTCAAAAGTTTGCATTTTCAGGCCCCCAAAACACCATTGTCGCGTAAATTAACGGCCAAAACGCAGAAATAGTTTTTCATTTTAAGTTGAAAACGGTGTCATGCATTGTAAACTGCCCGTTAGTTACAAACTAGCTAGTAGTTACTCAGCTTCTAGTGTAACTTTACATTAAACTCAATCTTGGAGACGAGCGATTTCTAACCATATTGTTATAAAATGTAAATTTCTAAGACAAAAGAAAAAAGATAAAAGGCTACATTGTCTGCAATTCTTGTAAAACAGTGATTAATCACATCAGATATTCAGAAAAGCTCCAAAATGCCACATTTGCTGAAATAATAATCCATAAATATTTCAAAGTATGAATCCAAGAAACTCAGGCAAGCATTAAGATAACATGCGTGGCACAGCACGCCAGAACCGCCTCTGAACTCGCTATAAAGACCGATATATGCATATTAGTAAGATGTTGAAATATTGAGAGTGAAATATAGCGACAGTGAATGGTGTGCCATGCTTTTTTTTTTTTATCTGATCAATGAGGTGTTTCGGTCTCTTGTGAAAGGCGGTATTTCGTTTCTTCAAGCAGTGGGGTTAAACAAAAAGCAAATGTTAAGCCCCGATCCTCTGAAGTTGTGCCGGGCTTTGAAAACCAATACCCAACTCCTCTCACCCAAACTAACCCACCATTTTACAAGTCAAATCAAACGCCTTCTCAAATCAGAACACATAATTTGTGACATTTATGCCAGTTTGTTTCTTGTTGTAGCATCATGGATGGTCCATCATGGATGGACAAAATAGTTAATCCACTGAAAATCTAATTCCACACCTGTGTCTTTTAAGTAAACGGCAAAAAAAAGAAAAAATGTTTAGCTTTCCAAGTGCTAGTGCTCTAGGAACATGGTGAGAAACAGACAAAGCGCGCCAGAAATGCTTCTGACCGTTCAAACCCTCACTGTGAATTTTCCACATGTGTCATCCACATACCATTCTTCTTTGTGCACGGCGATGTATGAAAAGAGCTTTGATAGATTTAAGACTTATTCAATGCTTAAACAGGGCATGAGCTATAGTTCTAACCAGGATTTAGACAGTAAACTTCTGCCTCTTAAAATCTTCTTAAGCCAGCAATTCACATGAAATATTGTCCTCAAAAAATGTTGGGGGGAAAATATCAAGAGTAATAATAAAATTGACTTTAAAATTAAATAATTCAGAGCATGTTATGCTTCAAAGCTACATTTTAAATTTATATTATTACTTAATATTAATTTATACTATTATATATTAATAAAGTCTCTCTCTATATTGACTTCTAAAACAACTTTGACTATTCAATGATATTCTCGCCTGGCACAATAATGTAATAATTTAATTATCTTTCTTGAATAATTTATTCAAAACCTATTTGGGCCTTTTCTCACCAAATGCAAATATGCGTGATCAATTGCAAGCAATTTGATTACTTAATCAGCATGTGATTAATTAGATAAAATATGCTAATCATATAAATAATAAACTGTTTTAAATATTCATTATTTATCTTATGTGTATATTGTTTAAGTGCAAATGTGAATATAACAAATATAATTCACACACAAGTTAAAAATTCAGTGACACAAATAAAAGACGCATTTAATGAAAAATAATATCAATATTATGTTTTTCTGCTGAAATACACTTATGTACATGTCTTTAAAGGTGACCAGGATGCCCATTTAAGATTTTTTTTTCTTCCCTGGTGGAATGTGAAGAGAACAGCGGACCGCGGGAAGGATGGATGTAAACCTGTGAGTGTTGACCCGGAACGGTCTTCCCTTGCCCTGTAAGCACGGCAAGGTCCACCGTCAGAAGAATAAACTCTCAGTCCTGTTAGCCGCTCCGCTGCATGGATTTAATTTTCACCATCTGTTGCCTTCACGCCTCCATGCTTTCCATTTCTGCCGCACATTCTTCACAAATTCAGTAGCTTCCTTCTTTTACATTTGTAAATGTTGTTGACTGTGGAAAAGGTCCATGTTTACTTTGAATCCCTGGCCATTTCAAGGCCTCCTATAATCACCCACAGCTGTTCACTTCTCCTTTGCTTTCCTTGGCCCATCTCTTCAAACACACAGACTATATTTTCAATGTAAATTTTAGATTTGTGACAGACTAAATAAAAAGTCAGATTGTTATTGGAAGCAACATGTCCTACAGTAATAATGATATTTCATGTTTTCCGGGACATTTTTTCCTCTGGCATCTGTCCAAAATAGAATGGCAGCTTTATTTGAATGAGGTGCACCCCTCTGAGAAGTATTGTGATGAACACTCAGGGCAGATACAAAGATGTTATCTCTCTCTCTCTCTCTCTCTCTCTCTCTCTCTCTCTACTATAAAGCTTTTGACCTCAGTAGCCCCGCCCCTTTTCAGCGCTGCGCTCATTGTGTTACATCTTCCAGTTTGTATTTCCACAGCATGAAGGTAAGATCTTATGGATTTGTGAATGAACCGTTCATTTTAAAATGTTATGACATCCGCTTCAAACATTACAATGCGCGTGATAACTTTCATTAAATCCACTTCACAAGCTAATTACTCTTCGGCAGCGATATACAGAGCTACAGCAAAAACTGTGACTATAAACGGAGATATCAAACAGTTACAGTGTCTTTTTCATCATTCAAAATGAGTTGATTATCTGTTCAACAATACACAGCAGGCCTATATGAAATGCTTTCCGGAGATTATGATTATTATTTTTTTAAAAATATATGGGTAATGGTAAAATTAATTTCAGACTTCACTTATAAAATGCAACTTTTTTTTCCATTGTAAATTCATAAATAAAATTAGAGCCCGGGCAATTGTATGATGAACTTTCACAAAAACAGTTCATCACCAAAACATCTCCATTAACTTCCATTCTGTTGAATGGTCCAAAATGGCGACACTGTTGACGTCCCAAACCAAATACGGCAATAATCCAGCCAGTTATGGGCGAGTCATCGAATCATTCAATTACAGATTTTATATATATATATATACATATATATATATATATAAATAAGAGAGAGAGAGAGAGAGAGAGAGAGAGAGAGAGAAACTTATGTTAGATCCAATTAATCGATTTGATAGCACTAATACTTTCCTCAACCAAATCTGCATTATTCTGTTTTTGCTTGATTTGCATTTTAGACTTCTGCATAATAAGTTTTAACCTCTCATGTAGAAAGTTGTTAGAGAAGGACAGAGCAAAGAGACCAAAGAAATGAGTAAGTGAGAGAGGCAGAGATTGAAAGAACGAGAGTAAAACGTATAAAGAATCGTCTGTTCTTCTTCCTGCCTGAGGACCTCGTCTGCTCTTACCTGCTCTGTTTGGCAGCAAGTGGAAAAGCAAATTTTACACAGTCTGGGACACAAATTGGCATTCTGAACCACAGTGATTCCTTGACTGTAATCTAATTAAAGCACACAGCCAGTGGGGTATAGCGGCGAGAGAAAAAATATCAGTGCATTAAAAAGTTCAATGGATGGAGAGACATAAAAGTGTCTGGCACTCTTCTCCAAAGCCATCATCAAGTTCACTATCTATAACTTTACAGCTCTTACCAGGAATGACAAGCAGTGGATAGTCTCTAGTACATCAAGGCAACAAGAAACCCAGACCAAAAATCGTCAAGAATATAGAGGGTCTGTATAGTTGTTGCATTGCGATTTCTGTAACCGTACACCCATTTACAGCACTGCTGGTTACAAATTCATCCAACATGAAACTTCCAGTGTTATTTAATTTTCCTTTAAAAGTCACATAACACTTTAAACACGCACAGGGTGCTTTTGTTTCCCATCATTCAAGAAAAAGGGATGCATAAAATCCTTTCTCCAGCTTTGAGAGCCATTGTAACAGTTGAGTTTCACGCTAATCCATGACATTATCCTCAGAGATCTGAAATATGAGCTTAACATGTCTTTTTGAGAGAGGGGGAAGATGATCTCAGCTGCGCTAAGGTTTAATGTTATTACACTTAAAATACTTGAGTTCAACGTTTACCAAAGAAACAGATGAACAAAACACCCTCAGGTTGATTCATCCAAACATCCCCACTGAGTTGTGCAAAGAATACTTTAGCATAATGTACTGAAGGTTAGTCAGTAAAAAGAGGTCATGATGAACAGCTCAACGCTTTTCAGCTGGTTTTGCTTCAGCATCCAGACTTCACATTGAACATCAAGTGGTGTCGCAACACAATACCAAACGCAATCTGGGATGTTGTAGTTTACGTTAGATTAGTTCAAGGATAAAGGCATGTCATGCAACCTGATTAAATGTGATTTTTTTTTTAGTGCATGACATTATGGTTAGTTAAAAAAAAAATCCTAATTCATTCTGTTCATCATATAAATCGGTCGAGTCTCTTCAGAAAATTTGGACTAAACCGCCCAATTTATATGGATTATTTTTAAGATCTCTTTATGAACTTTTTGAAGCGTCAAAGTGTCAGTTGCTTAGCTGTCAATGTAGGGACAGAAATCTCACAGATTTCATCAAAAAGATCTTCATTTGTACTCCCAAGATGAACGAACGTCTTACAGGTTTGGAACCACATAATAGTGAGTAATTAATGACAGAATTTTCATTTTTGGGTGAACTCTCCCTTTAACGGAGTTCATCAAACAATAAAAAAAGGTCTTATGTTCTGCAATGATCATCTAGTGCCTGCTTTCCTCAATTTAATGTTTTAATTGCGGTTTTAATAGTTTAGGGCAAGACAGAAAATGTATGAAACACACAACCCAAGCAACACTAGTAGCCTATTATAGCCATGCTTAATTATTTACTGCTCTGGAAGGTTTAAATGTGCCTTTCAACCTGAGATAGCCTGAGAGGGCCTTCAGGCCAGGTACTACGCATCACAGCAGGGTGCTCTTAATTTTATACAGCTTGTAAACTAATTAAAAACAAAACCCCACTGCAGCCCATATCCCGGTGAGAGAGAACGAGAGAAACTTAGAACCAGTTGGCACACATCGTAAGCACATAGATGCCAGCCACATCCATTTGTGTTTGTAACGTGTTGGCCTTCCAGCCCTAATCACCAGGGATGATGTGATCATGGGCAATAACACAAGATCCCCACAACATAATCAAAGCCCCTCTTGGGGTTTTCACTATTTCTCACCCATATAAGTTCCATCTAGGGGCATTAAATTTAACAATGCCCAGTTCTTGAAGCCCTATAGAATAGAATTCTACCAATGTCACATTGAGCTGCATGATTAATCGTTAAAAGATTGCAATCTCGATTCAAACACCCACGCAATCTCATTCTCGCTCAGTTGCAGCTGTGCCAGAGAGAGCAGTTGTCATGTCACAATATGGTTTGCACGACTTCTGTTTCAACTAGCAAACAGAGAATGTTTTCCTCAAAAACCTTAAATTTCTTTTTGACTGAGGTAAGAAAGACATGAACATCTTGGATGACAAGGGGGTGAGTAAATTAAGTGAACTAATCTTTTAAACGTGGTTGTTGGTATCTAATGGATGAACTCGTTTATTTTGTTACGTGCTGTCAATCGTGGTAAAACTTCACATTTTATTTTTAACGCCATGCTCATAATTAAGCAGAGCTTTAATCTTCTGACTGAACAAATAATTTCAGGATTCCCACTTGTAAGCAGTTGCTGCTGTAAATCCCAAAAATGTGACTGTGAACACTCAACGCAGACATAGTAAACACGTCTCCTAATTAGACATACACTGCATAAACCTTATATTTTGTGATAAATAACATCATTGGGTAAAAGTTCATACATGGATTAGTTGTGTTTATTATTAATTGGTAAATTCCTGGTTATTATTTATCGGTAAATTAACCAAAGGATTAATTAACTATTCAGAAATAAAAGCACTAAATTAAAGGGAAAAAATCTTTAATTATTCGATTAATCGGAAAATAATCGATAGATTAATCGATTGAATCATTTGTTCCAGTCCTAGTTTGAACAGGACATTTCGAAACTCACACCTGTAATAAATGCAGTTGTCAATCCCCAAAACTGACAGTGTGAACGTAGATCTAGTTGTCCAGTCCAGTTCCGCTAACACAGCGCGTGTTTTCCAAGAATGCGATTGTGAGTCCTGAAAATTTAGGGTGTAAGTTTGGTTACGGAAAGCGGTGTCACTCCCGTACATAACTGAACTGTGTGTGAATGTAACCATATTAAGGACTCAAATACAGGTAGAGGTGGGCTATATATATCGTTTAAAGGATAATATCCAAATTGTTGTCTGGACGATATGCAAAATTGGGATATTGAATATTTTATAATTTGTACAATCCGACCCCCCAAACATGAAAAGAGCTGAAGGAAGTTAAAGAGAAAACAAAAAACGCACACTATAACCTTCTAAACAATTATATGTAGCGATTTTAATACTGTAGGGGTTTGTTTGACTGTATTTTGTTTTGTTTTTTTTTGTACAAAATCACAATCGTTCCTCAATTGCACGAGAGTAAGCTACTACTAATTTGCAATACAACTACTAAGTTCTTATCTAAGTTCAACTACTAAAGGTGCGTTCACACCGCCGCCGACTTGAGCTTCCAAAGCGGCCGGAAGTCATTCATTTTCAATGGAAGCTGGCTTCTCTCAGCTGCAAGGAGCGTCAAATCCCTCGGCGTCGCGTTTTGGGCGTTTTGAGCGTCAATCAGAAAGTTGAAAGAAGCTCAACTTTATGGTAATGAGCTATGACGCAGTTCAGCGGCAAGCAGCGGCAAAACGCCAGAAACCAATCAGAATAAAGACGTCCTTCACTCTGGCTGATTCCGGAGAAACATACGATGTGAACTTTCGTTCCTACCAAAACATTAGTTCTGAGAAAATGGAGGAGAAGCTGATAATCGCTGTTGCTGGGTTTCCTATCATATATGATATGACGTTGTTTGCTTACAGGGACCAGTTACAAAAGAACGAGGCATGGGAATGCAATTCATTTGCTCACGGTGACAACGATTTGACCAATTGCACTAATGCAAATAATAGCCTAATGCAAATAATAATAATAATAATAATAATAATAGCTAATTATTTTTTTTTTTCCCGACCAAATGTGACCAAAACAGTTATAAAAATGCTGTCATTATAAAAGGTTTCTTCGATGTATTGCTTGTTTTTTTCTGTTTATTACATTTCATGTTGTGACACTTCTCTTCTCCCTGCTACGTCAGAGCGTCCAAAGCGTCAACGAGCTTCCCCGTGCTTTTTGACAAGCGTCCTTGACAGAGCGGCCAGAGCTTCTTTGACGCTCAAGTCGGCGGCGGTGTGAACGTACAGTAAGTTGTTATGACGTTTCTTAGGTTGATTCAACAATCCAAAAACGTAAAGAGTAAAGCCGATGTACGATTTAATAAAATAGCTGCTAGAAAAGGGAAGATTTGCGTTGTTTGTGGAAAACTGAAGTCTGAAGTTAAAAAGTTTTTCTTAAATGTCTAAGAAGTCCTCAAGTGGCGAGCTTCGTGATTGCATCATTAGAAAATTGCGTTGTATAATGAGGAGTCCAAAAGATGAAATACATTTTCCCAAGAGATCCACCGGAATAGCCTCCGAACAGGGCTTCTTTTAACTTCTGGAAAAAAATTTTTTTTGGTACAAACTAAAACACCTTTATTAATACGGGGAACTGCCCATAATGCCTCAGTGCCCCTGACGTCTTACGTCATTACAGCGTGCCGTGCGTATGTTACTCAATCACTTATCTAGCTTCGAGCGCAACACAAAAATGAGCGAAGAATGCGAAAATACACATTCATCGGCATGTTTGCTTTATTGCACATTTTACCTGCAGAGTAGTGTCTGTGTTATTTATTTTGTTCCTTTTGTCTTTTTTATCCTCATCTTTTACATTAATATAATGTGCAAAAAGGTTATAGTGTTGTGTTCTAATGTTTACATTTTGCAAAACAACTTTTTTTTAAAGAGGTAGACACATTGTTGTTAGTCAATTACTAATAGAATACTGTTTGCAAAGCACAAAGTTAATTTATTACGTACATATATTGTACTGAAAAAGCACTGTACAAAAAATGTACTGTATTACAATACATATTTAGTACAGTAACTTGATTCATATTTAAATCAATAACGTCTCATGTGTTTATGTACTAGTAATTCTATACAATAATAAGTCAAATGCAGCAAGTCAAAAGACCAACTGGACCTTCTTTGCCAGTTTGCACACATTTCTTTGAAGGATTGCATAAATATCGTCTGAATATCGATATCGAGATATTCTTTTTTGTCAATATCTCCCACCCCTAAATACAGGACTGGCAACCGTATTCTGTTGCTGTGGCCTATGTCAGAAAAGCCACACATATAGAGCTGGTTATGTGATGCAAACATCAAAATGTATTAGTATACAAAAATCACACTGTATGGTAATAACGTATTGACGTCATAACATACTGTTATGCAAAGAATTGTGCTTTAGTAATAATAATTTCAGAAATCATAACATTTGTGTGAAAAGGAATAAAAGTTGTTGGTGTTTTGCCGCCACATTTCAACCATAACCTGCAGTGAACTGTATGAATATGGACGTTTTTCCAATGAGCCTAATGAAATGAGATTCAGTTTCTGTATGTTTTCAGGATTTACTTTATTTTTAGTTGCAGTTTCTTTTCTTTTTTTTCTTTTCTTCTTTTTTTTGTAATATATCAGTTAGACGAAGGACAGGATCTCACTAAGGTAAGAAAAAAGGTTGCTTCATAAAGCGAGGCAAGGCCGATCTACTGCCATGCCAAAGAGGACAAACAGAGTCCCTGTGGGACTTTTATAACAATAGCAATATATCACTGCTCCAATTAGCCCTATTACATGCTCAATTAAGCTGTTCACATGCATCATCTGTGCCAAATATCCATCAACACATGTACTCGGATAAAACAGCACATAATGACTTTTAAAACATTACATTAGTGCACATTATGGCGGCATTCTGTACAACAATATGAATGGTAGTGTCACAGTGCTTTTCTGTGACAATAAAAAAGATCCAGAATTCTCTGCTTTGCTTTGCCTCTAGGCAACATTACAGGTCTTTGACATAAGTATACAATAATCAAGATTTTGTAAAATAAGATTGATAACCTTTTAACATCTACCCAAGGATATGAATCACGATGAAATCTTAAGATATCAATACATCAGCCTTCCATTTGCATACTGTATAAAATCTAACCCTGATTTACATAGGCGTACACATCGCTCACTCTTATGAAGGAAAAAGTGACATATTCTTAATTCAAGAAGCATCCCCCACTCTGCTAATATGTCATGGTGCATTCCCTAGGACCCGAACGAGACAGAATGGATCCGAGCGTAGATGTGGCCGCTGGGTTTCCCTCCTTCCCATTCTTTTTACTTCCCACTCGGCTTTGGGTTTTTATTAATTTTATTTAATTATCCTAAAAAGCCCTTTTTACACCATAGCAGCGCCGCCGCCACTCCACTCCCCAAGTATGAGCTATGTAATTTAATAAAGCTCCATTAAAGCGAGGATTTGATTAAAAAATTAAGCTGCCACGATCACCCCTTCCCCCCACCCCAACTTAGGATGAGATCCAATATTTCACATTATGAATATGTCGAGCAGAAATTATCACCGCAGGACAAATTAATACATTTCACGGGACCTCTGCGATGACACGCGTCCCCATGCGGAGGAGACGAATGTATAGAAAGTTAAAGAAAAGGAAAATTAAGTGTGAACTTCTTCCTTTATCTCAGGTGTTATGCCTTTTTTCCGCTCTTGTCTTTCCCATCATGCTCCATGTTCAAATCTCCTCTCATAATTCCCCATTTTCCACTTCCTCCCTCACCATGCGACGACTGACTGAGTCCGAATCAAATTACTTAAATGGAAGTCAATTTTTACCTATTTGCCACGTATGACGACACTGCCCTGCAATTTCACGAGGACCCGAGCAAAAGCAACTTTTCCGGCTTAGATTTGGAAAAGCGTTCATGTTGCCTATCGTTTATACATAGTGTAGCGACTCTTTGAAATCTCACCTGCCCCGCTGTCCAGCCAGAACAAGCACACTGTGTGTACGCACAAAGACTCGCTGATAAAGAAAACGTGCGAGCCGTCAATTGCCATCGGTCACGAGCGAGACGTGGGATTTTGAAAGAGAGAGAAAGAAAAAAAGCATAAACACAGTGCAGTTTAAAGTTAAATGGCATTTTTGGCATTGCAGTTTTGGAAGAGAAACATAATCTGTGCAATTAATGCCTGAAAATTATAGCCTGGATCTAGTAGTGGTTTGAAGCATAAGTTATTGATTTTGAAATGAAAACCTGAACTCTTCAAGGTTAAATCCAGTCTACCCTCATTACGGCTCTGTCCTTGAGAGGACCCACATTAGGGGCCGCAGCGAGGAGAGAGGGGCTGCTTTAATGAAGGTGAATTTAATGGGATTTAATGTAGCTGGGGGCAATGGAGCAGTAGAGATAGGGTTTTAACAAAGAGCCGGGGAGCAGGGGTACAGCCCAGAGAGCAGCCATTTTCCATTCTTTTTATTTATTTCGCCATTCAGCCAGATGGGATGAAAGCACACCATGTCTTAGTTGTAAGTGGGTCCCGCGAGTCAGCACTTACTCTTTGCTCTGGAGTCAAGCCGGTAAAAAAGAAACCTGGCTTTTCTACCCCTGTCATCTACACAGCCTATTGTACAGACCAATATAACATGATACGATTTTTTTTTTAAAGAATCCGAATCTGTTCCACACACCTAACCCCTTTAACCTGAGCCGGGGACGGGGGGACGTAACACACAGTGCCGTCCAAGTATCTAATGATACATTCTAAAATTCTTCTTGAAGAATGCATTTAAATAATTTACGAGTCACTGATGTGAATAGACACACTCATTTTGCAAACGCACAGCACGCCTTGGCTCCGTAAGAGCTGTGGAATAATTGTTTTTATTGTACGACCAAGTTTACTTTTCATTCCAGACAATCCATTGTCTGCTGCAGCATGGCGTAACCACTGCTTTCTTTCTTTCTTTCTTTCTTTCTTTCTTTCTTTCTTTCTTTCTTTCTTTCAGACAGTGGTTATGTTCGCTCATACAGAATCAACCAGTGTCGTTGTAGTATTATTGAAATATTAGTTCCTTAATATTTTGTTTTAGACATTATTTTTATATTTTCATATAAGTTAAAGTTTTTATAATTTTGTTGAGAGTTTTTTCTATTTTTTAAATGTTGTAAATATTTTTGTTTTTATTTGTATATAGTTTTTCTTAACTTTTAGTTTTTGTTTAATTTGCTTTACTTATTTTAGTACTTCAACTTAAAAAAAAATGAGGTGTTGCTTTGGCAGCTAGTTGAAATAAAATAAGCTTTATTAGGTGTTCAAGCACGAAGTGCTGAAAACCTATTGTAATTGCTATTTGAAAAAAAAAATTCCCCTAAAACGCATCGTGCAGCCCAAACCGTAAGGCCCAGAGACTTGAAACTCGGCCAAATGGTAGGCCACACTTTTGTGTGTCACATGCCATATGTGTCATAACATGGTGAAGAAGCTTGCAAAGTTTCATGGAGATCGGACCATAGGTGGCGCTATAACTGTTAAAAAGCTTTAAAGCCATACATTTCCTATGGTAAATTGACTGTATTAGCCTTTTCCATCTAATTTGTCAGTGGTTAAATGTATGCTAAATAAAACTTAATGTCTTTTGATGCTTTTGTGCTTAACGGCTTTAAAGGCCTTAACTGCTTGAACACCGCTAAATGCTGCTTGCAGCTTTAATTATTATTATTATTATTATATTTCAGTTTATTTTTATATAAAAATAAATAAATAAAGTTTCCAAAGGTGTTTTTTTCTGTAGCGATGCCATAGAAGAACCTTTTTAGTTCCCCAAAGAACCTTTCAGCCAACAATTCTTAAAAGAACCATTTTTTCTAATAAAAAACATCTTTATTGCTTTATAGTTAATTTATTAAATTAAGAACCTTTTTTGCATTAGAAAGATTCCAAGAATGTTAAAAGTCTTTCTCATGGAACCATTGACGCCAAAAGAACCTTTATTTTAAAGAGTTTTTGAATTTTTATGGTTTCAGTTTTAGTTAACTATAATAACCCTGGATTGTACTCGTGCCTCCGGCTGCCTTTCAACTCCAGACAGCGCGGCGATTCAAGGAGTTGTCAATTTTTAAACCTGCTTCCATTATTAATTATGTGTAGCTTGCATAACAACTGTTGAGGCCCCATCGGATGAGTCAAGCTACACAATATATCGCTGAGGTCACATCTCTCTCGGCCGTGCCCTCCGCTTCTCATGTGCTTGATGAAAACAATGTGTGCTCTCTGCAAATAACTTTAAACAGCCCGCTTCTACAGTAATGCCCCATAAATATGCCCAAATCTCGAAAAGCAAAAATAATTACTTTCATACCTTGTTTTGAGGCCGTTGCACAGATTCATTTCTCTTCCCAACAGCACACACTTTTCTTTTCTAGCCTCCTCCGAATGCAGGGTTGGGATGCTTTAAAGAGCACAAACAACACATTAATTAGAATTGTCAGCACAATGAAATTGCTCATAGATTTCTCTGTAAGGTTTCTGTAAATTTTAATAATAATAATAATAATAATAATAATAATAACACCAGGCTTACAAGTAACCCATTACACATCACTTGGATTTTACCCATATGCCTGGCAGACAGTCTAGTCTAAAAATGAATTACAGCTCATCGCCAACTTATTTTACTAACTTTCCCTTTGAGGAAAAACTCAGATGAGTTCATCCAACGTGCTTATGTTGAATCATACCTCTCTGCATTTTAATAAGCAAAACACACTGTTGATGCATCACTTCACGAGTGCTTCACGAGCGTTCTATGAATCTCGGAGGAGCCGCTCAAAACTTTAGAAGAAAACAAGTACTCTGTTGCTAAGAGGTCAAACTCCGGGTATATAATTAAAGACATACACCTAGCGCAGTGGTGGGTACGTGAAAGGCATAATTAATGTACAGGCATGCGCTTCCAACTCACTGATCCTCTGCCAAGTTCAGCATGTGTGGACAGGATGCTCCAGCTAAGGGCACTGGCGGAGCAAAGACATCCTCCAAGACTCACCTTGCCCTTTAAACATTTGGGATATCCACACGACAGGGAAACCCCAAGTGTCAAAGGTCACCAGGCATCTCAAATGTGAATAGAGTAGGAATGGAATTCGAGCCTCTGCGCAATTCAAAACCATTTCCCTTCAGTCTTAAAAATATAGGTTCTTTATTGGCATCTACGGTTCCATGAAGAACCTTTAACATCCATGGATGCTTTCCGATACTAGAGGTTCTTTATAGTGGGAAAAGTGTTATTTTGTTTATTAAAATGCTAGTGATTCTTCCATACCATCACTGCGAGGGAATTTCTTATTTTTTTTCTTTATGGAAAAAACACAACTTTTGGAATCTTTATTTTTAAGAGTAGTGGATTGTGAAAAAAAGTTGTCATTTATTTATTAATAATTTATATTTATAAAATAACAATACAGTTTAGTTAAAAACTGGGGGGGGGGGGGGGAATCTTACATAAAACAAGATAGAATACTTTGTCTTACAAATAAAAACATCAAGAAATATTTTCATTCCAGTTAAGACCACAGCTATTAAGTAAAACAGGACTATAAAATAAATGAATATATAAAATAAAGAAAAGTAAGATAATGAAACCTTCTCCTTTTCATAAACTTGAGCAATCCCGTCAAAAAGCAAAGTCAACATTAATAGTAAAGAAATTAGGAAACCTTGTCAAACCCGGTTAGTCTTTTATCCTTCCTAAACGACGGTGATCACAATAAAACAAGCTGCATTGTTCGCACATCTGCATTTTCCATTTAATCCTTGACTTTCATTGGAGCTGTCTGTAATCCCTCAAACATGACTAATGGGAAACATTAAGCACAAGTTCAGGAACAAGTGGTTTTAATTAAAGCTGCTTCATAGAGGCCTTGAATGGTTGGAGTTTTTTTTTTTTTATAATTCTTCAGAGGGGCCAGCATGTGTTTTCCCTTGTATTAGCAGTTATGGACATACTCGGTCCACACAAGGTGTTGCACATTTTCTGCAGAAACTTAAAAGCCAAGCATTGCTATCTAAACCACATTTCCTTAGCGACTAAAAAGTGAAGAATGACTGAAGGGGAAAGCTGATGTAAATGGTGATACAAATGGAATGAAGATGGAGCCGAGTTGAAATAGCCATATTTAGAAAAGAGAACATCTTGTGGGCGAAGACTAAATAAATGGTTAAAACATGTTGAGTGGCACATCGGATTGATATGGGAGTAAAAAAAGAAATAAAACAACAACAAAAAAAATCTATTGTACCGCTTCCGACAGAGGAAATAGTTAGATCTCTGCTGGAATCTTCATGGGAAACATTCATGACCTTGTGCTGACAGAAGTTTGTTCCACCCACTCAAGTTTATAAGAGTTAATGAACACTACTGCCATAGCAGTTTTCAGTGCGAGTGTGTGACACTTTGACCCCACATTATAAAAGCATGGTAGTCTGCATATGGGTGTAATCATACAACCAGATCATGGCCTATACTACGTGTCATGGCCTTAAAATCCCACAGATTGCATATGAAAGAGGATCGTTTTTAACTTGAATCACTGGAGGTGCCGTTTGATTGGACTGGATTTGGCTATGAAACTATTTTAGTTGATAACAGCATTACATAATCACACAACTGTGATTCTATGCCATTTTTATTGTAAATACTTTATGCATACACTGCCGTTCAAAAGTTTGGGATCGGTGCGATTTTTAATGTTTTTAAAAGAAGTCACTTATGCTCACCAATGCTGTATTTATTTAATTAAAAATACAACAAAAAAACAGTAATATTGTGAAATATTATTACAATTTAATATAACTGTTTTCGACTTTAATATATTTTAAAATATAATTTATTCCTGTGATCAAAGCTGATTTTCCGCATCATTACTCCAGTCTTCAGTGTCACATGATCCTTCAGAAATTACTCTAATGATGATTTGATGCTCAAGAAACAGAAAAGTTAAGTTAAAAGTTACAGAAAGTTAAAAACAACACTTTTGTAACATTATAAATGTCTTTATTGTCACTTTTGATCAATTTAATTCCTCCATGATGAATAAAAGTATTGATTTATTTCATTTCCCCCAAAAAATAAAATAAAAATTCTTACTGACCCCAAAGTTTTGAACGGTAGTGTTTAATGTTGCAAAAGATTCTATTTCAGATTAATGCTGTTCTTTTGAACGTTCTATTCATCAAAGAATCCTGAAATAAAAATGTAAGTAACTGTTTTCAAGATTGATAATAATGAGAAATGTTTCTTGAGCATCAAATAATCATATTAGAATGATTTCTGAAGGATCATGTGACACTGAAGACTGGAGTAATGATGCTGATAATTCAGCTTTGATCACAGGAATAAATTACACTTTACTATATATTTTATTGGTCATATTTAACAATATTACCGTTTCTGTTTTTGTATTTTAAATCAAATAAATGCAGCCTTGGTGAGAAGAAGAGACTTGTTTTAAAAACATTGAAAATATTACTGACCCCATACTTTTGAACGGCGGTGTATACTTCAAGTAAACAGATATACAAAACAACTGGGAAAAAAAGAATAATAATAATAAAACAGGTAACAAACAGTTACGTAATCAGATTACTTTTTTTCAAGTAACTAGTAAAGTAATGCAATACTTTTAAAATGATGACAAAAGAGTAACTTTTTTAAATAAGTAATGCTAGTGTCTTTGTTTTCCCATTTATTGACTGACAGCTCTCTTGTCCCCATATTGAGAGAAATCGTGAATAAGTTCAGAGGTTGTGTGCTGTGTGAACATGATGGTTATTGTAGTTTATAGACTAAGGGCCAGATTTACTAACTGCTTCCGCCAGCGCAAATCCTCTTTTGGCGTTAAAAAACTACTGTCAGGATTTACTAAAGACACGCAGTGCAAAATTAGAGGTGAAGCGGTGTGGACCGTTATTTTTGTTGCTGACCTTATTTCAACTTATGGGAGGAGAGTGTTTAATGAATCATGTGAGGTGATTTACTAAGGTTTGCGCTAGTCAATTTACCAGTATTTTTGCACCATTATTTAAGGCGAGACACGGCATGCAAAAACATTGGTTTTTTTTCACTGGTCAATTTTGAGATTTTGGGATATTTGTCTTCAATAACATGTCTTCTTTCAGACTTGTGGTGAAAAAAAGTCCAAAATAGACATTTAGGTCTTTATTTTACTACACTTTGTCTGTTTGCGTCTGTAGATTTCTCATAAATTCATCAAAAGTTGTCGTTATAAATCACCCCTCTGCTCCGGGATCGCGATCTGCACCGTCATCACACACAACGTTAGAAAGCTCTCTCTCTCCTGAACAATGCTGTCGGATCCAAATATGGTTATTTCCTTTTTATCACCAACCAATCGTGAAAGTAAAAGGGGGGATTTTACTCTAAATGCGCAATCTCATTGGCTGATGCTAAATCTTTAAAGCCCGATTTCTCAAAATGACTGTTCTCTCATACTCCAAGTCCGAAATCTCCAGTTCAGTAGCACCTATATACACCAAACTTTCCAGTCTTGTACCTAGTTATATTATGAAGACATTTACAGAGGGATTTGTAAATATATTATTCCTAGCCTGATTTATAGAACATTTTATTCCAAAAAACATGGCGAAAATCTTTTTTTAAGGCTATTGACAGTATATTCTGATTTACAGGATAACAAAAGTAGATATCCATGAATCCCTTTGTAATTTTTTCCCCATCTAATAAGTGAACACAATGAAAAAATTATTTTGAACCTGGCTTTGTCCAATATTCAGATTTTGTTTTTTTAAATATATGCAAAATAGCGCATATTTAATTAGACAATGCCTCATTGGCATATTTAAACATTAAATTACAGAAAACTTGTTATACATTTTTTTCTCATCTTAATGTAGGTAATCAACTGGCAAGTTTTATGGTGATATCTGCTAGTTAAAAAAAATACCCTATTCACCTGTAGTGTCTCGCCTTAACGCCTATTTTATTATTCAAAATTATTTTAAAAAGCCTGTCTTAAACCACACAGTAATTTGCGCTGCTCTTGCTAGATTGTGTTGGTAATTACGGAAATGATCCGGCTGCGTCTGTGTTCTTTAATTTGTGCGTCATCAGTAGATCACGCACAGAATTTTCCAATCCCATAGGCGCTTTTTGGAATTGCGCTCTCGCGCTAATTTGCCGTTTGGTAAATCTGGTCCAAAATGTGAGCACAAAAACAGATTCAATTCAGTATTCCTCAAAATAAAAAAAAAATATAATGCAAACTCAGAATATTATGCAAACCTGCAATAATTATATATGTTGAATAAAACAAATACTTTTATGAACCAATGTTTTTTCTGCTGACCGATGATCCAATTCATCCATACTAATTAGCAAAAATGACTTTAGATAAACATCACATTTGTTCAATTATTATTTTTATTGCTGAAGTAAGTGTAGAACTTTTTTCCACTGCTTCCTATTCCAGATTGGCAGCACTGCTGTAAGATTGGTTTGAGCTGCGCCCTCTACTGCACAGGTGTCAATTTGCATTTCCTTCAGCCTGAGGCTTATTTCACTGTTGGCGTGAAAATTTTCATTTTCCAAAAATTTTAATTTTTTATTTGTAATACATTTTCCAAACAAGAAAGCCCAGTCCAGGTGAGAAAAAGTAAAGAAACGGATTACTTTCTAGTGGGGCTGCACGATTAATCGAAATTTAACCGCATTGATTATTTTATGTGCAGCTTCTCAGTGAAGCATGGCTCTGTGATCAGTATAAACGCTGCACCATCTGAAAGCCAGAGGACTCTCTCACACAGAAACTCCAAATATGTAACAAGTCATTTTAGGAAATCCCTATGGGCATCATACTATCGCTGTAGCTGAATAAACAGAACGCTTTGTTTGATTAAACATGACTAATAAACACACAACTACGACAATATATGGTTTATCCAACCCGATCTGACAGCAATTCGTACGTATTGTACAAGATGCCCAATTTGAATGAATTCGTACAAATGACCTATCCCTGACCCCACCCTTAAACCTACCCATCACTGGGGTTTAGACAAATCATACAAATTCGTATGAATGAGGTCGTACGAATTATCCACCTCGTACTCACCCGTACGAATTCGTACGAGTGGTTCGTAATAGCGTTGGTTTATGTTGTTCAACATAAACTAAAAGTTTAAGTTGTTCAAGCCTTCTCGGGTATTTTCATGATAATAAAGTATATTTAGACTTCAATGCTAATCGACATAGCCTTTATCACAGTATTGAATACTATGAAAAAATATGTTGTGTGCCTTATTCTGTGTAAGAAACCACATAATCTCAGTCTGTTTTCAGTTTGGAGTAAAAACATGTTATTAAATGTTGTCTTTTGTTGGACAAGACGTTTGTAAATGCTTCTCATGTTTGATGCGTGTTGCTTTTTCAAATGCGCGTTATAAGCGACACAAACTCGCAATGCTTTCAGATGGAGCACAGAGCCGTGCTTCACTGACAAGCTGCGCATAAAAAAAAAATCACAGCTTTTACGATTTCATAATCACACTAAGCAAAATTGGTTTAAGTGCGATTTATCGTGCAGCCCTACTTTCTATAAAAAGCAACTAAGTAATGCAATTAGCTATTTTTAGGGAGTAACGCAGTACTGTAACTACTTTTAAAAGTAACTTTTCCCAACACTGAATATTATAATACCATATTTTTGTTATATTAATTATATACAATTAGTGTATTCATACATTTATTTAATTACTTGTTATTACTATCTTTAGCAGTGAAAGTAGTGTAGTGAGAACAGAGTGGATATTTTCTTTCTCCATTTCAGCAATTTACAAACTAGATCCATGAACCTTCACTTTGCACTATACATCATAATCATCTATGGCTAATTCTAAAAAAAAATCACTACTGAAAGTCTCATGTAATCAAATGTAATCACTTCGATCACATGTTATTTCTTAAAATTACAAGTCATCATATCAATCCATTGATGTACGCAGGGCCTTTTCTTCATGCAGGTCATGCTTTGCACTGGAATACTGTCCATATTATGCTTTTGTCCATCTGCCCGGAATCTTCCCCTGGTGTCTGCTTAGAAATGGCGGACAGCGCTGAACGCTCAGCATGCTCGTCTGCATCTGAAGATGTCTGGAAAAGCCATTGGTCCGAGCCCATTTTTGGAGTGTGCGCTCTGAACTGCCTCCCGGACTTGGCGGTGTCCGTGACAGGTCCTCTCCTGGTGAGCTTGCTCCCATGATGAATGGCCACCTTTCTATTCTTTATTGCTCCACTAAATCATACAACTGCCATGTGTTTATAACCCATTTTTGCTGCTTATTTTTATCCCTCCATCTTTTCTTTGGAATTAAACTACAGACGTCTCGTTTTTTTCTGATGAGGAACATGCATACATGTTGCATAAAGTTTGCAGTCTTCTAATGCACTAATGCAGATTCTCTTCTACAAGCATCCAATAAGTATGTGCCCACATTCACTTT
Source organism: Siphateles boraxobius (assembly GCF_051911475.1). Classification (NCBI taxonomy): domain Eukaryota; kingdom Metazoa; phylum Chordata; class Actinopteri; order Cypriniformes; family Leuciscidae; genus Siphateles; species Siphateles boraxobius. The sequence continues at coordinate 7,936,074 of NW_027509119.1, forward strand.
CATGGTGCGGTCGGAATTGTCTGTGGATATTAGTGGGCCTCAAAACACGATCCGTCTGAAAAATCTGCAACTTCATTACTGAAATGGTAGCAAATGGAACTCACAAAAACCATTAAGTCCCTTCAACTAAAAGTCTTGATGCTCAAACTAATAAAGTGAATATTTGGAGTGGTTCAATTTTGTTGATAATTCAATTGTGCAGAGCTTAATGACTAGATGGTGCAATGCATCATCGTCCTGTATACCACAAAGTAATTCACATTCTACACCTCCTGGTCATGTATTTTTATGCTCGGATTTTTTCCCATTAGCAAACTGCCTCAGTAATGATACAGTGCATTTATTATTTCAGCTATTGCTTTTGCAGAATTAACTGAGGTCTGTATAAAATATGTAGCATGGATATTATGCATCTCCATAGAGTATGTAATCATACTCTCTACTGCCTTATTACCTCAAGTTCTGCTCATTCCAATTGTTTGCATGAACCTGAGCTTTGTGAATAGTACGTTTGCATATATACGCAGATATATATATATATGTTACTTTCATTTTTGCAGAATTATATAGAATTCTAAGCCTGTATTCTCCTAAAAGCATAACTTAATTTGACCCCACCCAACAAAAGATTTGAAAAAGTAAGTGTTTCAGATGCTAGGCTGCTATATTAAGCGCCAGAGATATAATTTATGTTTGGATAATAGCCCTAGCTGCATTAGGCTACACATGCAAGGTTGTGACAGCACTGAGCAACAGCCAAGTCCGATTTTGCTGCTCTCTACACTTTACCTTTCCAAACTGCACAGGCACTGACTCTGAAATACAGCTGCTCTCGCACATCAATCATTCTTCAGTCCACACATGCAGACAGGTAGAGCTGCCTCGAGTGCACCTGTGAGGAGTAAATTCTGGTGCACTGACAGAGCCTTACACTGGCTGGACGCATTCAGATTTAAGACAGGCAAGACACTTATTTTAGTCACTTAATGCATAGAATAGAGCACTGCAATCTGAACCTTTTTCTTGTAATGGTAAGACATGTTTTCAAGCTGTTCCTTCATAAAAAGGTGCATGTGGTTTAAGGTCTGGCATTTGGTCTGTGAATGCTCTTCAAAAATCTAAGTGAGGTATTGATATATATACCCTGTACTTTGTCTCCACCTAGCGATGAAATGCAGAAACTATTTCTGGTCAGTGTTCATCACTTTTGAAAATTAAAATAAAATGCATGATTATTCAGAATTAAATAGGGGTGGTGATGGCGGGGTGGTGATGGCGGGGTGGTGATGGCGGGGTGGTGATGGCGGTGGTGATGGCGGTGGTGATGGCGGTGGTGGTGGCGCAGTGGATAAGACACATGCCTTTGGTGTGAGAGACCCAGGTTCGAATCCACTGTGAGACACCAATGTGTCCCTGAGCAAGACACTTAACCCCTAGATGCTCCAGAGGCGTGCGACCTCTGACATATATAGCAATTGTAAGTCGCTTTGGATAAAAGCGTCAGCTAAATGAATAAATGTAAATGTAAATAAATAAATGGCATAAATAAATAATTGCAAGCCTATAACCTAGAATCCAAACTGTTCTGAAATAATTTTGAAGTGCGAAGCAGCAATAACTTGCATGGGGACTATGGCACACTTCAGCAGTGCTGTGACTGACAGGTTTTTATGAGCTATCAATCATCTAAAGCGTGGTCTGTGTGTGATATTGTGTGCTGAGGGAGGTCTGACCAATGGCCTAGCATGACATTTAGAGAAGGAGCGATGCTCACCATGGAAATCCTATTACAGCAAAGCATGATGGATCTTTCTATTTTTTTTTCTAAAAATGTAATGTGCAGCCTGACATATAATTTGTAATAATTTGTCAAAATAAAATGACTACGTTCTATCCTACTCCTACAATTTATGTTTATTTTATAATCTTTTCCGTTTTAAATAGCTCTTTTTGGTTATTGAGCTGAACAGTGTAATATTATACAAATTTCAGTAATAAATTATCATCAATGGAGAATTATTATCATTTTGCGTAGGGATTTAGAAATATTGTTTTTAAAAAATATATTGTACAGAGCACAATATTTAAAATACACAATAAAGGAAATTTAATAAGAAATGTCTTGCAATTTTGGATAGCACAGACCACCACACCTTTCACTGCTTCATAACTCAAGAAAATTACCCATGGGACCTGCATTTTACTATGGTCATTAATCCTTGACCCAAATTTTTGAAATTTGAACAAAGCAAAACAAAAATTTTAAATGGTTGAAACACACACGCACATGCACTCAAGTACCTTCCCTCTTTACTTAACATGGACATAACTTGTAAGATTATTACTAACACTGATGAATAAACAGTAGGCCTATAAGGTAAGGCTGTCGGAAACTAGTTTTTTTTTAATACAATACGCTTATTTCACGCAGCCGTTATTTTGAAATCGAAAGCGAGGCTCCGGTGGGAAGAACCCCGGAAGTAAAGATAAACAACAATGCCTTGGACTACCAACCTGAAGCTGCTGCCGCAATTTACACTATTGAATGTTAATATCCAATATAGGATATGTAGATATAGTTCGTTCCTGCTTCTTTTTTTACTTTCTGAAAAAAATATATACATAAATGAATTTCACTGTATATAGTCTAAAGTATGAAAGAAATGTATGTACATTTTTAGATTTACTAATTTCTACATTAAACACAACAATATGCCATCGCATTCGCGACTCTCCTATGATTAAAGGCGACACTTCCGGTTTTCTTCCCACCGGAGCCTCGCTTTCCATTTCAAAATAACGGCTGCGTGAAATAAGCGTATAAAGGTAAGTTGGTATGAGCCACCAAAGTCATGAAAAATACAGAAAAAAAGCACAAACTGAAAATAAAGTGGTAATTTGGGAAAAGGTTACAGAAACTACAGCTACTATTTTAAATGCACAATACTAACATGAACGATTAATAAAGCATATGGACTGATCCTGATGAACATCATACCTGGACGCATGGTAATTCTTCCCAGCTAACACACGATGTACCAGTAACGTAATTTATTGGAACTTTTGGTAATTTTGTAACTTACTAATTGACTAGTAACAAGGACGTTGCATGCTCGTCATTTCCTTTACTCTTTATATGAAGGCCTGGTTTCACAGACATGGTTTAGATTAAGCCAGGATTAGGTCTTTGTTCAATTAGGACATTTAAGTAGCTTTTTTTAAGCGTGTCTTATAAAAAAAAACATTGGTGTGCATCCTGAACCAAAACAATGACAACAACATATTTTAAGATATGTCAGTACAAGTTGCTAACAGCTCAAACATGCATTTTAGTCTGGGACTAGCTTAAGTCTTGTCTGTGAAACCGGGCGATAGAGAATTGGTGAACGTCTGACAGGGCAGGAAAGTTTGTTTTTTCTGAGGTGAGAGACTTTTTATTCCGTAATAATCTACAAAAATCATGTTAGAATAATGTCACTGACATAGCCTGACAAAATCTAATTTGACAGCAGATGAATCAGGACTACACGTTTTACTTAAACTGCGTCTGACAGAAGAGTCAACACCGTTCACTCACATTAGAAAAACATTTAGAATTACATTTGTTGTTGTTATTTCTTTGGCTGCACACTCACCAGTTGAGAAACACTGATTGAACTACTTTCTGGTTGTCAAATGTCTGTGGAACATATTCATAATTAATGTGATGAACTACACCTCTGCTATGGCACTTCACATATTTGGGCATGTGACCTACCAGTGTCAGCCGTGCCACTTCACTGCCATTCACAAGAAGAAAAAGAAAAGAACCAAACAATCATTCGACAGTTGCTTCATGAGATATGATCCAACATTAATATGAAAAAATTTAACAAATAAAACAAAAGATTAAACGGTTTCGATGTGAAGTGGCATTTTGGCAAGTCTGATTTTGGGCTTGTTTTTTATTATTATTATATTTTCAAGAAGTCACTAAAACTTGCTGAAAATAAAGTGCCTAAATTTATGTCTTAAGAGTTTTGAGAAAATAAATTCACCATTTTTAATCCAGTGCATTTGTCATGATGAGATGGTCGCTTGGTTCTGAAATAACTTGCATTATGGTGTTGGAGGACTTTTTTGAAAGGAACAAAAACAATGTTTTTAAGCAGAACATACAAAACTGGAACAAAATTCCTTTCAAAGGGGTGTTTATGGATTCCCTACACTCTTAAACATTTTTTTTTTTTTTATCTATGGTTACACGTAGAACATCCATGGAATCCACCACAAGAGGTTTTAAACACAAAGACAAAATGATTATTTTAAGAACAGTTTACTTAAAGGTTGTTCTGGGAACCAAAAATGGTACTTCTATAACATCACTGCAAAAATCACCCCTTTTGGAAGCTTTTTTTTTTTCAATAGTGTAGACTATGTTATGCGTGTTTGGGACGTTTGTGGCATTTTTTTTTTTTTTTCAGATCAGTTCACTTATTTTCTAGCAAAGCCTCGCAACACTAACAGCAACTATTAAACAAGACCAATAGGTGTCAGAATAAATCCAAAACCAATGGTACCATTTAAAAGAATAAGAGATAAATATAAACAAAAACTTACTGAATGCACATTTAAATATCCAAATAATTTTGGGGGGCACTGAATAGTTTTCTTGTTGATTTAGTTGAAAGCTAATACAATTATGGTGAAAGAGCTCAAGTTGATCTTATTGTATCACCAGCAATGTGATCCCATTTTAATGTGGCACAAGAGAAGGAATGTAACTCAATAACATGTTATCATGCAGCCTTTGATCAATAGCACCATTGACCTGATAGCAAATGTACCGAAAGGGCAAAGTTTGAAAATAAAAGCTACTGGCTTTTTTATTCCTCTTGAAGAAAGAAGGTGGGCATCGGGCCACCAAAACACTATGCACACTTAACAAGTTCACACTACGTCTGCGATCCCGCTGTCGGCCTCTGTTCTACTCGTGGTAAGCTGCGTCTTTTAAACTCAAAGCAAATAAACCAACAACACTATGCTGATACATATGAGCTTGACATTATTTCCCACTGAAAAGTGAGTCATGTTTACCTGATCCAGAACCCTCCCCTTTATGATTCCCTCTACACTGATAAGAGAGCAGCAAACACAGACATTTGGCAAAATCTCAGCCTGTCTATCAGTCTAGCTTTGATGAGTCTTGGACATTAATTACTGTTTCTTCAGTAAATCAAAGCGCTCCACTTCAGTCCCTCGATGTGACGTATGGCTGAACAACGATCTCTGGGAGACATCTATGTGATTCCAACATTTGAAGTCCAAAGTAATAGATCCAAGAGCACTATGATATGCTGAGGCTGAAGTGCTTACAAGCTCGGATGGACTCAAAAAGTCGCTGAGTGAAACGCTGGTGAGCTTTACATTGTGCTGTTGATTCTCAGATACAGGCCGAATCCATACTTTACCATGAAGATCTCTGGGACTTCACTCGAGCTGAGCGTAACCGACTATGGAATAACCCTGGACCCTACATTCACCATGCTAGAGTTTGACGGTCTTCGTGTTCTCCCTGTACAAACAGGTACGTCTAACCTTTGGTCTGCTGACTCATTACCCAGTTATTGACGCAAAATAACAGCGATGAATTCTGAAGACAAGCCTTGTTTCAACCCTGTTGAAGAGTTAGTTAGTGCTGGTGAACCAGCTTAACCGTGTAAACCTGCATGGTCGTTCTAATGAATCAAGGAAGTCTAGCTGGTTTAGTTAGTTGGGTCACTGACTTACTGTATAAGAGCGTCCATGACAAAGTAAAGGAAATATCTTTAGAAAATTCTTTAGAAATGGATTTTTTGTATTCCTGTTGGTTTCATATGGTCTTGAAAAACCTTTGTACCAATTTTAATGTATTTTGAAATACATGTTCTCAAGTTAAAATGTAATTATTATATAAATATATAGATTATTAATGAATATTATATCAATAAAGCTTTTGGCCATCACATGACATTTTCCTACCTGAACTAGGCTAATCTTGCCTTGACATGTTAAAAAGTTCAAATATTGTATTAATATTTTATTAAAAGGTGTATTGACCTTGACATACAGTCATGAGGGTCTTCAAGGGTTCTCTATAGGATTCATCATTTTCTGTTTTATGTATAACATGACTTTGAATTTTTAGAAATAATAATATAAAAAAAAAAAATATGGGTAGAATATAATTGATTATAATTGATAGTAATGAGGCATTTTTTTCATTATGATATCAGGACATTTGCCCTGACATTCTTGAAATTGAATTAAAAAAAAAAAAAGATAGATGAAAAAAAAACATAAGTGCCCTGTCATTGACCAATCCTGGTGCACCATAGCATCCCATTCTCGAGACCAGCTTCCAAAACACAATTTATCCTGTTGACCAGCAAAGTTGGCCTTTTCAGCAGGGGAGACTTGTTTGAATATGATTGATATTGCATTTGAGTTGCATATACACTACACGCACGGCCGACTTAAAACAAACACAAAGATAAATGTTTAAAAGCGGTCTGTCAGCAGTTTGTATGCATGTCTGCTGCCAACGAACACGGAGAACTGTAATGCAAGCCAAGTAGAGCATGTGTTTAACCATTCTCATTTTTAAACTCTTCCATACTTGAGTGTTTAGGCCATTTGCTCACAGAGCAGGGCACTAAAAGGTAACTTCACAATGACATTAGGTCCTATAGCATGAGATGCTGCTATTTCAATTACTATCTGGCCATAAGAGGACTTTCCAAAAAGCCTGTGCACACACCACTTCAACCTGATCCTGCTTTCCATTATAATCTCATTTTCTATAATCATTAGAAGCGCTGCTGATTCAGATATACTGGATCCATCTTACCAAAGCACACATGCGTGGGTGCCAGAAGCGTTGCAGACTCTAATATAATAGAACTGGCCTTTGAACCCAGAGGCGTTCTGTATGTTAGAGGATATTACCTCTCTGAGTGGGTTTAAAGTGCAGGTTATTATTTGCATACATTAGGCTTTATTCCTGCATCGCCTAAGTGAAGATGTGACGTTCACTGGCTTGGGATGCAAACTGGTGGCAATCAAATACAGAGCCCAATTTAATGCAACACATGAGGGAATTGAATTAAATTTTAGCTAACACTGCGAAATTACCTAGGAAATAGATGTAGACGGAGTCTTTTCACTGACCTGTTTAATTAAATGGAGTTTCTCTTTCGGAAAAGTAATAAGTACAGACACTCTGACTCGGAGCGGATGACCCTCTGGGTTATTGGACACATTTCCTCCGCCGACTAAAAATTGCAATCATTTACATCAGGGGTTTGTACAAGGGGACTGCCAATTATCTCAATCTCAGTCTCAAATGTGGAAAAAAAACTAAATGCAATATACTTAACTTCAACCTTCAAAAGTATAGTTAATAAGCTAAAGTTCATATAAGTTCAGTGTTATTGTCCCTCCCACCTTAAAATGAGTTAAAATCACTATGAACACAGTCACACGGTTCTTATTTTTTTATAGAATATTGCAGTATTTAATCGTGCACTTTTTTTTTTAAATCCATGTGCCCTCGTACTCTTTAATTAAAATAACTTCCCCTCCCTCTTGCAGCGACATCTCATCTCTTCTCTGATGATGTGTTTAAAAGCACGAGTGCAGGACAACCTGTCACTCACACGAGATCCACCAATAGCAAACCAAAAGCATCCAATAAATTTCACATGGACCCACACATTTTTTCATGTTCAAGAAGCAATTTATCTCATATGTCTAAATATACATACAATACGACGCAACTTTGGTTTCATCAGCTTTAAGTAAAATTAAAATCAAATGTACATGTATGTGACTCTGTACATCAATAATGAATATTTCATTTGCATAAAAAAAGGTTAAAGACCCCTGCGTTACATGAAGAAATACACAGACAAGATTAATCTGTATATATTTGCCTATGAAGTAAAGAGCTCTAGGTGATCATTACTGATAATACACAGACAAACTTGATTAGACCACTGGATCCATTCACTTCAGAAAGCCTCCAACAACCAGTTACACTATTTAGCCGTTTAGCAGATAGAAAATTTGTGCAAAATGTTTAAAAGTATTAAATAGTTTTCCCAAAAATGAAAATTAGTCATTAATTACTCACCCTCATGCCGTTCCAGAAACCGTAAGACTTTCGTTCATCTTCGGAACACAAATTAAGTTTTTTTTTATTAAATCTGAGAGATTTCTGTCCCTCCGTTGACAGCTGCGCAACTACCACTTCAAAAGGTTCATAAAGAGATAGTAAAACTAATCCATATGAATGGAGTTTAGTCCAAATTTTCTGAAGAGATTATGAACAGCTTGAATTCAGATTGAATTTAATTTTTTTAACTTGTATTCACAACCGAACCTGCTTGATGCGAGAGAACAAACTTCATTGGTTCTTGCAGAAGCTCAAACGTTCTGCGTAACACGAGAATAAACCTCATTGGTTCTCGCGTGTCAAGCGAACATGCATGAGCTTCCGTTTACCACAACTGATGTTTGACTTGATGAATGTATATATGCGATTAAAATTTTGTTCATCATATATAAAGCGATTGCGTCTCTTCAGAAAATTTGGAATAAACTGCTCAATTCATATGGATTATATTTACAATCTCTTTACGTCAAAGTGGTAGTTGCGTAGCTGTCAATGGAGGGACAGAAAGCTCTAAGATTTCATCAAAAAGTTCTTCATCTGTGTTCCAAAGATGAACGAAAGTCTTACGGGTTTGGAAAGACATGAGGGGGAGTATGACAGAATTTTTGGGTGAACTATCCCTCTATCCCAATAACTATCCCAATAAATAAAAGAAAAACTGTTTTCGACTATGATGATGATAAGAAATGAGCAGCAAATCAGCATATATGATTTCTGAAGGATCGTGTGACACTGAAGACTGTGTAATGTAATGATGCTGAAAATTCAGCTTTACCATCACATTTTTAAAAATATTAAAATAGAAAACAGTTATTTTAAATTGTTATAATATTTCACAATATTACTGTTTTTACTGGGGTTATTGTTTTTTTGTTTTTTAAACAAATGCAGCCTCTGTAAGCTTCGACGACTTTCAAAAATTGTACAGAACCCAAACTTTTCAACGGTTCTTTATCAGCTGATATTTGATACATCAAAATCTGTTTTCTTCACTCTTTCTCCAACTAAGATCCACTGATACCAGGCCATGCACCTCCATCAGTCGCAGTGGCTGCGCCGCAGCAGGGCAGCATGAATCTCTGTGCTATCTGTGCAGACAGAGCTACAGGAAAACATTATGGTGCTTCCAGCTGTGATGGCTGCAAGGGCTTCTTTAGGAGGAGTGTGCGCAAGAACCATGCCTACACATGCAGGTGAGAATTTACCTTCAGACTCATAACTGTCTGCTTTACACACTTGCCGTTCAATTTTAATTCATCTCTAAATGCTAGTGTGGTCTGTGCGAATTAGTGTTATACAAAGTAGAAAGAGTAGTTAACAATAAAAGGGTTTGAAAATTCACTTTTGAGATTAATTAAGATGTCAGATACTGTTACACATACACATACTTTGTGCGGAAGAACGTTGATTTGGTTGTGCTTCGGCTATGCGTGACTGTGCGGATGAATATGTCAGATGGCTACTGCTCATAAAACATTCACAGGTCCAAGAAATAACCAGTTTAGATGGAAATGATCTCAAGCTGACTATCTGAAGATATAACTTCATAGGCTACCCATTAATAAACAGGCCTACTTCTTTGAAAATAAATTCCAGTAACTTAACCTAGAACCATAATGAAATGACCCTTCACTCACAATGATGTTTTACAACAAACCCTAGAGAATAATCCCATTTATCGGTTCAAGAAAATGCCGTACTAACCTGAGTAATATAAACGTCATCTACGCGTCGCTTTCACAACATTTCCAATCCCTCAGTTCTTGTCGAGCCATTGTTGATTCTCGTTTTATTTCGAGCTCTGTCCGTTCTCTCTTTGTCAGCAGACTCTCCTCTGTTCGGCGTTTGTTTAAAACTGTTGATTTCCCGAACATTTAAGAATTGGCGTGCTTTATGTCAACCTTTCTTGCTGCTTGTGACACCTAAACTATGCAACTCGCACACCATACGTGTCAAAGTAGCCTGAGCAACTTATTACGGATATGATTATGACGAGACACAAACGCAAGTGACGCATGTACGCAATTTCCCACGAAAACCATCCCGTCAGGTCTAAAATACAATAATTTAAGAAAGCAGAATTAAAATCAAAATTTAATAAAAAATATTATTAACATTTTATCATACACAAAATATAATTTACAATAATACTGATAGCATTTTTATACATTTTATACATTATATTAATATTGAAATGCAACCAATACAGATGTGGATAACACTTTACAATGAGGTTTAATTTGTTAGTTTTAGTATGTATGTACTACTCAACAATACTTCAAAACATATTCTTAGTTTATGTTCATTTAAACATGTGCTAATATATTTTTAAAATGTATAAAACTGTGGCCCAATTTCACAGACAAGGCTTAGATTAAGTTTCCAGAATTAGGCCTTATTTGGACATTTAAGTAGCTTTTATAAACATTCCTTAGAAACATACCTATTGTGTATCTTGTTGAGACCAAACAAAACTTGTAATATTGTAGGCCTAATATTTACAATTGAAATACAATTACTTGTAGGCCTAATACTGTGTATTATTAAGATATGTTAGTGCACGTTGCTTTCAGTTAAAACAGCTCAATAATGCATTTTAGTCGAGGACTAGATTAAGCCTTTTCTGTGAAACCGGGGGAGAATTTGTTAACTTAATACTGTGAACTACTGTACATGTACGAACGATCAATTGTATTTTTATTAACTAATTTAAAAAAAACTTTGCTCACTGTTTAACTCACAAATGAGACCTTGTTGTAAAGTTACTGAAGTGTAATACAATTTCTCTAAGTGCAATCCTATAGAACATCATAAGTTGATGTGAGAGCTTAACGCAAATGTTATTTCACAGCTCCACAGGAGTTGACTGAAACATATTGCCTATGTTTTATATATAAAAAAATACACCTTCATCAGAAGTTGTAAGAGCATGGCCTGAAGTGTTTCATTGGATCTCTTCAAATGTGAGAATTGTAGTAGCCTATTTCTGTCTTTCTTTGTGTGAAGATTCAGCAGGCAGTGTGTGGTGGACAAAGACAAAAGAAACCAATGTCGATATTGCAGACTTCGAAAGTGTTTCAGAGCAGGCATGAGGAAAGAAGGTAAAAGTATGAGAAAATCAATTTCATTTTAGTTTATGTTATAGAGTTTAAAGGCTTTCTTCAAGGTCACAGATCTGGACTAGGCCTACATACACTAATTGAGTTTTTGGACTTATCCCAATACTTGTGAATGTCTGTATACCTCTGTGAATTCAAGATATTGAGCTCAAACTATTACAATAAGGCAATTCCCAAAACCATAATATAAATTTTAATATACTCTCAAGGTGAAAAGCAAAGAAACATTGTGAAAGTATCTGGGCCACTGATTAAAATCTTCAGAAAGGTATTGTTCTGCGTTAAAGTTTCACAGTTATGGCTAGTGTCCTTTGTCATTTCCATTTATTGGAATAGAGTATGTACTGTCCGTAGGATGAAGCTGCATCCATTTTTAAAAAGTAAGACAGCTCCAGAGATACAGTAACGTTGAGTTATCTACCTGATGGTATCGGAAAAGATCTAATAAATTGTACTACTCTTTTTGTTTTGGGCAGGGCTGTTCTTAAGATTAATATTGTAAAAAAAGTTTAAACACAATACCTGCCCTTGTAAAAAGTGCACTGTATCATAGTTTTAAAAAAGTAATTATTAAAGAAATCACATACTTTAAAATAATATATTTAAGTGCAATCTGAATGTAATGTTTTTATACACTTAATTGCATGTTAAGTGCAATAAAATGAAATGTATTAAATTATATTAAATGCAATTTAATAATATTAAATGCAAAGTTATTTTCCGGTGTTACACTGTGACAGTAACTGCGACAGAACTTTTAAATTTGCTAAATTTCGACTATTTCTATTGAAAGTGCATGGTCTGGCTCCATTGTTATCTGTTTTCTATAAGGAAACACGGGTAAATTGCTATCATTTTACACAGATCTTGGCTTGTGTCTTTTAGCTGTTCAGAATGAGCGTGACCGTATCAGCTGTCGTAGAGAAGGCCAAGCCATGGGCACTCTCACCATTGATGTGCTGATGCAGGCAGAGGCTTTCACTCAGGTGAGCTTTCTGATCAACTTACTTTCAAAACATTCACATTTATGAACAATATTCCTTTCTTTCAAAACACTCTTTAATACCTTATGTATTGAATAAAATTATAAAACCTAACCAACGATTTAAGTGAGACAACAATTAGGATTCCTCGACAACATTTCATGATGACCCCATGACTTAAAATGGACAAAACAAGCATGAAAATAAGCCAAAACTACTAAAAATCAAGATATTTCTTATTTTAATTCACTTCTCAACAACTGTCTTGATGTTACATACATAATCTGTGTCCACAGATTAAAATAAGATTTGAAAACAAAAGTAGGGCTAGAGGGCCTTTAAATATTTTTTGAGTGCCTCCAAATCAAAAGCCCTGTCACACCTGGTATTAAGATGTGTTTTGTTCGATCAAGTAGACGAGGGAAACACATTCCTGATGTTTAATCCATCTTTTGTCCACTTTTAACCACTTCTGTCCTGATTTCTTAGAGGGGAGGTTCTATGGGCGGGTAAATGTATGGGTTTTTTTCAGATCTTTCAATCTATTGGACGAAATAAGTTCACACAATTTACATATGAACACGACCAGAGACAACAGAAATACTTCTTTTCTGAAAGCCGCTGAATGCTGTGAGTGCATGTTAGAAATCAGGAATGGTGAGAGAACATTGTGCATGGTACATCTTCAAACTGTCAGGGTTTGGGTAGGTGAAAGGAGCATGGACTCAAGTGTAGGACAATCGGTATTTAATGACAATAAAACAAAACAGACAACTAAAACTACCGACTTGACTTGACTTGACTTGACACAAACCAAACTTGGGCCTTTAGCCAACAAAGTTTAAATCCTGTCTGGCTAGTGCGCTTCCCATAATGTCAGTAGGATGAGAGTAGACGGTCTTTTGTGGCTGTTCAAACACATTCGACCACATAAGCGTTTACACTATGAAAAGCAATAATTTTCCACTACCTCTGGAAGTGGTCGAAAGTGGACAAGCTCAAAACGTTTTAGACCTCGTTTACACCTGTATTCAGCGTCGTCCATTTGTGATCCAATCAAGCAAACAACATCTTAATACCAGGTGTAAACCGGGCCAAAAAGGTTGAGAACCACTTATTTACCTCATACATTTTGCTTCTTGAGTTCAAACAATATTTTTCATTCTGTTCCAGTTTCAGCTTCAGTTTATGGTTTCATCCACTAACTGTACTCATTCTGCTGTCTACAGAACCCATCCCATAATCTCATGAGGGACATCAACAGCAAGAAGATCGCCTGCGTGGGGGATGTGTGTGAGTCCATGAAACAGCAGCTCCTCCTCCTTGTAGAGTGGGCCAAGCGTATCCCTGAATTTTGTGAGCTATCGGTGGATGACAGGGTAGGCCTGTTCCCAACTGTGTTTGTTTGATCATGAGTTATCACTTCTTGTTATGGAATGCACCAAGTGTCTTGTATGTTGATGTGTGTGTGCAGGTGGCGCTGTTGAGAGCTCACTCTGCAGAGCACCTCATCTTAGGGGTGGCACGACGTTCACTTCCCTACAATGACATCATCCTGCTGGGTGAGTGAGTGAGTGAGTGAGTTGAGTAAGCGTGTGTGTGTGTTTTTTGCTAGTTTCAGCCCGACGCAGTTATCATTTTCATGTCCTGCGCCACGTTGTTTAAATAGCAAATGCATTTGTGCCCATCCGTTCGCCCATGGGTGTTCTGGTCTGAAAACATCCAACACACCCATGGGTTTTCTGGACTGAAAGCGAGGTGTGTTCAGGCGCATTGCTGGCACGCTGCTATTTTGAAGCAACTGAAATAGACTGCACCATTGACCAATAAAAACCTGGTCTAAAGTCAATGGCGCATTATTCTTTTTGGTATTTAAAGGCCGCGTTAGTAATGTGCGACTGTAGGCGGGTCCACAACGCGCGTACACTCTGCTTATTACACACAGGAAGGCGCAGCAGCAAATAAACATGACAAATATTACAAATAAAAAGATTACAATGTAAAAGAATAATATTTGTACATAAAGATGTGATGGAATCCGGCTTGTCCCGGACATGGTGTGCTGGCGCGCTTTAACCTCGCGCACGAGCAGACCCATTTCCTCGCTAGAGAAATGTTAAGTTTTTCCGCTTGCATTCCGCTATGTAAATAGGGGTGTGTGTGTGTGTGTGTGTGTGTGTGTGTGTGTGTGTGTGTGTGTGTGTGTGTGTGTGTGTGTGTGTGTGTGTGTGTGTGTGTGTGTGTGTGTGTGTGTGTGTGTGTGTGTGAGTGTGGTCACTTGTAAATGGACCATTCATATTGTGTATATTGGGAAAAGGGTTCAAAATAATTTATCAAGTTATAATCAACACATTTTAAGTGCCAAGGTTATTTCTGAAATATACACCTTATGTTCTTTAATGACAGTGCTTTAGTGCTTTTTTTATTTTTTTATCTACAGAGCTTACAAGGTAATGCATTTGAATGACCCGAAAATGGGTACCTTGTATGAGAGCGTGATTAGTCATTATACTGTGTTTGTACAGGAAACGACTTTGTCATACCTTTTAGAAGCACCGAGCAGGAGATGTCCAAGGTTGCAGCTCGTATCTTGGAAGAGCTGGTGAGACCTCTGAAAGAGCTGAACATCACAGACACAGAATTTGTCTGTCTCAAAACCATTGTCTTCTTCGCCCCAGGTTAGTCAGGGATCATCGCTGTATTCCCAGTCAAACACACTGTCTGTGCCAGGAGCTTCTGTGCTTGTTCCTGGCACTGATTTGTTGTACTGACGTCTTTGGTTTCATGATGTTTTATGAGAATCTATTAATATCTGGGACATGCTGGTGTGGATTGTTGAGTTCTTGACTTTCCTGTCTGGAGGTCTGATTATAACAGTGGAGCCAGGTTGGTCAGTAAGAATTGCTTTGTTTAATTTACTTTGGTTTGAGCAGAGGATGCCAATTTTTTTAACTTCATGTGTTTAACATGAAAATCGAAAAACCTGAATTTTTTAAAGTTTCCCTGTAGTCAACCTTTTTACCCCTTAAAACTCATCTTTGATCACCAAAATGACATATTTAAGTGTTTTTCCATGAAAACAAAATTCATTCGTGCCTTAAAATAGCTTGAATGTAACTCTACTACACCCTTGCCTCATTTCGCATACGCGGTTCTGTGAATATGCAAATTTGCCCCGCCTCCGCTCACTCACACCAGCTCAGAGATACACTCGTTGACGATCACAAGTTGATGTGATTGGTTACAACGTAGTTTTTGACATCAGAAACACAATAGATTTCAAACCACGTTTTTGTCTTTTTTTCTCTGCAATTTTAAGGAGAAAATATTTAGCAATGGTGTTGAAGTATGACTTTGTACATGGTTTTGTCAAGGGTCTGTCAAGGTGGACTCAAATGCTGAACGAGTGTTAACAGGTTTATTGACAAACAGTAGACAGATGACAAGATGTGGTGGGAAAGGTGAACAGTCCAGACAATAGGCAGGGGTGAGACACAAATGAAAGCTGTTGTAACTAGCCGAGCAGCAGTTGTACAGTAACTAGCAGAGCAGCAGTTGTAACTAGCTCAAGATGACTGTAGGCTGGGGAGTAGTAATGGCAGAGCAGAATGAGAACTGAGAATACTAGCAATAGCCAGACAGGAACTTCAAGTACAACAGCAAGGCACTCAGGGATCTCAGGCTCAGCACCAGGCTTGCTCCAAAGCAAAGAGTATAAGCAGCCAGGGACGCTCTGCTAGCAGGACAGGACCGGAACTAGAGACACAGGAGAAAAGACAGACAGGTCCGATGGCAGAACTAAAGCACTAAAAAAAACTTCAACACAAAAACACTATAGACTTTAGTAATAAGAAACAAACTATGTAACACAGTAGCACAACATCTAACGAACTGGCAACACATGAGGGAAAAAGCACACATATAAAGGGAGCTAAGAACAAAAAGAACAGGTGACAACACTCGGACAAGGAATAGGTGAACAATCTCAGGTAAACGAGGGCTGCGTCCCAATTCGCCTACTTATACTACGACCTAAAAGTATGTACTCTTTTTGAGAAGAAAAAGTACATACTTTGAGTGTGTAGCAAAAGAGTAGGCAAGCTTTGGGACATACTACTTCGTCATCTTTAACGGACAGCTCTGTCGCGTGCGTCCAGCCACCGTAAACTGCCGTCAATCATCTTGTCACAGTTAAAATCTTCCATTCAATCTAATTTAATTTCCTACCGTTTCGGAGAGAAATGTTGTGGCACCTTGGTCTGCAGCCGTGGGTCATTAATGCGGTGACTCTCCTCAAGTGTTTGCAATTTGAATGTAATGATGCATTTAAAAGTTAATGGCTAAACGTATCTTTACAAAAGTTCACAATGCTGCTGCAGATGCAATATAATGTAGACAACATTGAATAAATCATTTTTCGTCATGTTAGATACTGATAATTACCCACTCAAACCCCTTTAAACTTTTCTACATAACCACCGGAGTCGCGCGTCCTCCATGTCTGTAGTTTTTTAACACCTTTCACTCGTGTTTGTAGTTCTAATCGAATCATCGTCCAACGCGCGATGGGTTGTGGGCAATATCAGCCGTTAGAGTGCGCATCGATCTGCACTTCGGATTCTGACCGGAAAAAGTAGACCATCCGGGTATCTTTGGAACACTCATTTCAACATACTACGATTTGGGACGTACTTGTTCTAATTTCGAATACTATTTAGGACGGATAGTATGCGAATTGGGACGCAGCACTCAAACAAGGGAGCAGAGAACATGAGAAACAAGGGACAAGGAACAGGTGACAACACTCAGACAAACGAGGACTCAACTAGACAAGAGGGTGTGGTACAGGGAAACAAGGAGGCAGGAACAAAGGAGCACATGGCCAACACAAACAATACCATTATGTTGAAGCACAACACAAACATAGAGACATGAAACAAAGACAACACAGACAAAGCTTCCAGGGCAGAACCCTGACAGGTTTGTCTTATATTTAAAAACACCATATAGGCATATAAACAACATTAAAAACGTGATTTTCACCACAGGGGGACTTTAAAGATATACTGTATTAAAGGTATTTTCTCTCTTTTTGGTCACACTTTATATAAGGTGTCTTTACTCTGTACTTTAAAATTTTTTTTAGATACAGTGAACTCATTGTGTTCTTGTTGTATTGCAAAACACTTGTGCTGCTATTGAGGTGGGATACAGGTAAGGTTAGCGGTGGTATAGGTTTAAGAGTGGGTTATTGGGTAAGGGAAGGGAAGGGGAATAGTGTAATTATAGATGAACATACAGTAGATTATAGATGTAATTATGTGCAAGTATTTTTAAATGTAAGTACAATTTAAAAGCATGTACATAATAAGTGCACTGTACCAAATGATTAATTTAAATGTTAGTGCAGAGTAGTTAAAGACACTTAATATAAAGTGGGGTCTGTTTTCCTTTCTCTACTCAAAAGTATTTTAAACAAAACACAATTTCTTTAAAAAAAAATGTAATAGGGTGTTTATTTACCCTATAT
Organism: Siphateles boraxobius; assembly: GCF_051911475.1. Taxonomy (NCBI): domain Eukaryota; kingdom Metazoa; phylum Chordata; class Actinopteri; order Cypriniformes; family Leuciscidae; genus Siphateles; species Siphateles boraxobius. The sequence continues at coordinate 7,953,900 of NW_027509119.1, forward strand.
GCAAATATCCTATTTACACTAGCTCTGCCCACCATTAGCATCCATTTATGATTTTAATAAATATAATCATATGAACTGAATATGTTGTTATTGCATACTCTTTCGCAATGTACTACAATATGCTGAGGTGCAAATAGTATTTGCTACTGTATATAAATAAAATCTAACAATATTTACACTTAGTGCAAAGAAAATACTGCTATTTTGAACGTAAAGTTTTTATGCCAACATTTTGAGAACATCATTAAAGACCAGATAACTCTGAACGGATGTTGTATTAGCATTACTGGAAGAACGTTTATTCATAACTTTGAGAGAACCTTGCCAGATCGATCTGAGAACTTTCCCTGTTAGCTAGGAAACAGCTGCATGATTTTCCCTCCTTAAAACCAGTTCCAGCCATTTATCCAAAGACTTTAACAATCTGTCTGAGTTTGTTGCTCATTAAAAAAAGACATTTTCACAGAAATACCAACACTGCACATAAAAAACTCAGTTATCCATTCCATGCTCTAAACGTTTTCTCAGATAAACACAAAACACCTCTCGATGAGCTTTGTTTAGCAACCAATCTGTGCTTCAGATTGCCCTGGACTGCAGTGCCCTCAGGCAGTGCGCCGACTGCGATTCCAGGCCCAGGTGCTGCTGGATGAGTCCACTAGTGAGCAGCGAGGGCGGTTTGGGGAGCTGTTGTTGTTGCTGACCACACTTCAGAGCGTGGCCTGGCAGATGGTGGAGCAGCTGCAGCTCATGCGTCTCTTGGGCAAAGCCAATGTGGACAGCCTGTTGATGGAGATGCTCCTGGGAGAAGAAGCAACCAGAGGACCTGAAGCACTGCCGGCCTCAGGTACAAAACCAATGGGCTTTGTCCTGAAGGAAAGAACAATCATAAGTGAGATCTCTTTAATATCTCAATTATATCTTCTAGCCAGCAGTGAGAATAAATGGAGAGCAAGTTAAGAAACTTGCTGAAGTCTCAAGCGTCCCAGACCTTTCTCCTGACAAAAGTACACCAGATTTGTCTCCATTGAGAGCGTTCCATTAATGTCGCAGACACTTGTCGGATTATCATGATATCAAAGACTGCAGTTACAAATCGAAGATCTCATTTCTCATCAAATCCTTGCACTTGTAGAGTACTTCAAATCTTAAATGTCTATTTTTTCCAAACTTATCGTACTTGCATATAATATAATATTAATGAAATAAAAGGCCACTTAAAGGTGTACTGAGAGTAGACCTGTCTGACTGTTTGTTAAAACACTTAAGTACACTTTTAAGTGCATTTTTTAAATAATGTCAATTTAAATTTAACTTTGAAGTACATATAATAATAATCATATATTAATAATAAATTATTAATAATTACACAATAATAATCTTTTGTCATGCTTTAAATAAGTACACTTATTTTGACCAGCACACGTAAAGTACTGAGTTATTCAATAGTACATTTAAAGTTAATATGTTTAAAATGTACTAAGTTCATGATAGCAAATGTGTAAATACAAATATATTTAAAAAGTCACATACAAGTTTCAATGGAAATGACATTCAAGTATATTTTAGTTTACTATAAATACATTGCACATTTCCAAGACATTAGAATTATGAAATTCCACATAAAGATTTAGCACACTAAATTTTAGATAATTGCATTTAATATACTACTATAATATACTATAATACAAGTTAATTTGATTGCAATTAACATGCAATTAAGTGTCCAGAAAGCATTAGTCTGTTCACACTTAAATATATCAATTTAAGAATATTTATTATTTCCATATTAAGTATTCTTTTTGAAAGTATGCCATTTCTAGCTCTATGGTCCATGTCAAAAATGGTCTCTTCTATGTTTATTTCTCCCATGGAATTTTAGGAGAAACATCTAGGACAAAGTTCAATCAATAGTCTAAGATATCTGAGAATTTCATAAACTCTCCTGAACAATAAAATGTTCCTCTGGGTTGCCATACTGCTGATTTGGGATCTGTATATAATCTCTTGGATTTCGGTGAGCAGAGCTGGTCCTGAGACATTATGGAGAGAGTTACTGTAGACTTATTCCAGCATAAACTTCATTGAACTCAGAACTGGTTAAGATTCCATAGGAGATCTCAGTCCAGAGTCCATCTGTCTCAGTCTAAGCTCTCGAGCTAAAGATAAGACTCACCATTAGCGCTCTGAGGGAGTTGAGGCTCTTTCTGACTTACCTGCAGTTAAAGTATGAATGTGTTGGAAATGGAATAAAACAGTAACTTTTCTGTCTTTCTGTAGAGTCGAATCCTGCGCCACTTATATTCAGCACAGCTACAGAGTCTGTCCTCTCCAGAGGAATACTGACGGAGCATATCCCAATGCATAACTTCACATCGGTGATCCTTCCTGTACCCTCTTGTGAGTATCGCAAGCTCAGGTAGTCCAGCTGTCAATCCTATACAGTTTAAAGGGATAGTTCACCCTAAAATCGAAATTCTGAGATCATTTAGCATCTCAGCATCATGTCATTCCAAACCTGGATGGATTTTTGTACCTATATATAAACAAAGATTATTGTAATACATTTTACAATAAATATTATTTCTTTCTACTTTAAAAAAATCATATTTAATTCAATGTGTTTCAAGCTGGGGTTTTCACAAAGTTAGATTTATTTACTACATTTGCCAATATATGGGGCTAGTATACTGTTAATATGAAGGAATTATCCATATGGACTTTTTATAGGTGTTTTAGCTGTATTTTGATTGTGTTTTAGTTCAAGGAAATGTCTGTAAATCTAATGGATAATGTCCTAGTGGAAAATTACCAGTGCAGGGCCTTAAAAAACCAACTTTTTTGCCAAGAAAATTTACCAGCCATAAATATTTTTTACTGGTTTTGTTTTTGAAAAAACAGGCAGCAATAACACCAAAATTGCAATACTCTCTATTCCAATTGCCATACCACAGCTAAAACTACTAGCTTAACTAATATATAATTTAAAGACAAGTAAACATTAATACAATAATAACAGGAAATAAAATGACAAGCAATAGCAGAAGTAAATATATTAAAGCAAAGATACAAATGAAATACAGTGCTTTACACTTTTTTCCAAGCACTGTAGGTCTAACAGTAGTTTTCAGGTAAAGAAACCAAATGCAAAATAATACTGCATAGTCTTCACTGTATAAATGAAACAATATACCAATATACAATATCTTTCACATACATTTTAAGCCTTGTACCTTTTCCATTTTTCTACTGATTTTTTCTTACAGTGCATAAACATTGTGAATATGACTTGTGAGCAACATTACAAGTATTTTGAAGTCATTCTGTATAATAGCTCTGTGCGATCACAGAATCTTTGTTTTCAGATAAGTATAAGATTTGAACAGCTGGAATCTGGCACTATATATTTTCCATGAATAAATCTAGTCTCTGATCAAAATAAGTGATGGAACGCTAATCTATAGGCATCTTCTTATTGGTTATTCACTTTAATTCAGTTCAAGTTTATTTTTATAGTGTTTTTCACAATACATGTATGTTTTAAAGCAGCTTCACAGAAAATGCATGTTTTAATTGTTACTTTATTACATATAAATCGCATTATTAATATGACTTTTGTCTGCAGCAGGTCTGTCTGAAGATCCCCTGATACCCACACACACCGGGCCTGAGGTCTTCACACATGGACAAGCAGCAGACATGCCAACTGTACACACATGCCTTTAACCACATGTATAAAAGTTATTTAGACATTACTAACTTTATACACTTAAAGGGATAGTTCACCCAAAATGAAAATTCTATCATTTACTCTCTGCCTCAAGTTGTTCCAAATCTGTATGAGTTTCTTTCTTCTGCTGAACACAAAATAATATATTTTGAAGAATATAGGTAACCAAACTATGGAATTCAATGGGGACCGGCAACTGGACAAGTTCACATTTTTGGGTGAACTATGCCTTTAAGACCTTCACCTCTGATACACACGTGCATTGCACACAGAAACAAAAATTGGAGACGAGGAGTCTTTGTATTTTACATATAACGAGAAATGTTTAATAATTGTGTTAAAATCTAACAGTGTTAAATTTTTAATGTGAGTGTAAAATTAACAGACAATAAAAAAAAAGCCTCCAAGCTGTATTTTGTATTTAGATCACTAGTAAATGATTGTCTAATTTATTAGAAGGTGACATGGCAGGGGGCGAACATAAACATTACAATTCAACAACTCTCATGGGTTCATGGTTCAATCAGATACCAGATGTCAAACACACGAGGGCGGGAACAAACATCTATGTTCTAGTATAATATCATGTACATTTCTCTCTCTTGTTTTAAAAAAAAAGTTTTGCACTTTTGCTTAGACTTGCGTTTAGTGAATATCAAGACTGTTTTTTATCATATAATTTACTATGTGTAGTAATGAAACTGAATTGAAATATGAATTTACATTTTAAAACAGGAACTATAAAGATGAAGTTAGAAAAACAGCAAGCTTAAATATATCAGACCAATACTTGTACAAAAATATTCACCAGAGGGCGCCAAATGCTTAATATTTTCAAAAGCTTTTCCCATGACATGAGGGTGATTCTTATGCTTTTTATGTTTTATTATTTTTCTAATATTTTACTTTTTTTTCACGAATATACAATCAAAAACAAGTACTCGCAATTTAACAAATTATGAAGTGAGTTTAACAAAAAAAGCTTTACCTACAAAAAACTGTACAAGAAGGATAAAACTAATCCGAACATGTGAAGACCTTTAAGTAGTTTTAGATAAGTAATTTCAGATTATCACAGAGAAGGTGCATTTTACCATAATTTTTTACCATCACTCCACTTGCCTGTGTATGAAGTTACGGGTTAAGAGCATATCTCGAGATTTCTCCGTTCCTCAGTAGGTTAGAAACAAGTTTAAGGGATAGTTCACCCAAAAATGAAAATTCTGTCAGTATTTACTCACCCTCATGTTCTTCCAACCCCGTAAGACCTTCGTTCATCTTCTGAACACAAATTAAGATATTTTTGATTAAATCTGAGAGCTGGATCACTCCTCCATAGGCTTCTATGGGATTGAAACCTGTTCCCCAAATAGTTTTTAAAGACATCGTTAAAACAGTCCAAGTGACTACAGTGGCTCAATCCTAAATTTTTCAAACGACGAGATTACTTTTTGTGCGCGAAAAAAACAAAAATAACGACTTTATTTCAACTATTCATTTCCTTCTCTGTGGGCCTCGAGTCAGTTCACTAGTGTAATAGCGTGAGCTTCTGTGTTGTACGTCACACGCATCACCCACATGACCAGCGTTGGCCAATAGTGAGCCTACGTGTGACTTAGCTCTACGCAATCACACTACGTTAACTGACTCGAGGCCCACAGAGAATGAAATGAATAGTTGAAATAAAGTCGTTATTTTTGTTTGTTTTTGCGCACAAAAAGTATTCTCGTCACTTGATAAACTTAAGATTGAGCCACTGTAGTCACTTGGACTATTTTAACGATGTCTTTAATAACTTTTCGGGGCTGGCAAGTGACAATCCCTTAGAAGCCTATGGAGGAGTGATCCAGCTCTCAGATTTAATCAAAAATAACTTAATTCGTGTTCCGAAGATGAACGAAGGTCTTACAGGGTTGAAACAACATGAGGGTGAGTAAATACTGACAGAATTTTTGGGTGAACTATCCCTTTATGTTTGTGTTGGTCAGGATTTCAGGAGGGATAATCTGACTCATCAGCAACAGAGGGGCTTAGTGGGCGGCTATACATCAATAAAGAGATGGAACAAGAAATATTTGCCCCCCTGGCAACAGTAGCTACAACGAAAGAATCTGTCAAAATAAGTAAGAACTACACTTGTTAACACTTATTCAATAGGACCTTCTTTGTCAAACCAATGATTTCATAAAGACAGACACACTTGCAAAACTAATCATAGCTAATGGATGAGTAATTCTTTCATTGTGCCAAGTTTAATAATAAAAAAAATGTCCTTACCTGTAAAGACACGTCCCCATGCAACTAGCAAAAAAACTGCCACCATTTTAGCATTGCGAATTAGATGCATTTCTGCAATAATAGAATGATAAATCATAACAGGAAAACACGTCTGTGAATTTCCTGAAAACATACAGTGTTGGTCAGAGTTATTTCCACCCTTGGTAAATATGATCAAAGATGGCTGTAAAAAATATATCTGCATTGTTAATCCTTTTGATATTTTATTTTTTTAAATAGTAAAAGAATTGAAAGTGGGGGGGAAATCACATTATGAAATAAATGTTTTTCTCCAAAACATGTTGGGAACAATTATTTGCCCCCTTTTATTATATACTTTTTGCAACCTCCTTTTTCCAAGATAATAGCTCTGATTTTTCTCCAATTATGCCTGATGAGTTTGGAGAGCACCTGACAAGAGATCAGAGACCATTCCTCCATACAGAATCTCTCCAGATCCTTCAGATTCCCAGATCCATGTTGGTGCTTCTCTTCAGTTCAGCCCACTCCTTTTCTATTGGGTTCAGGTCTGGGGACTGGGATCGCCATTGCAGTTTTTTGCTCAGTGACCCATTTTTTGTTTTGATTTTGATGTTTGTTTTTGGATCACTGTCCTGTTGAAAGATCCAAACATGGCCCATTATAAGATTTCTAACAGAGGTTGTGAAATTTCGATTTTTTATCGGTTGGTATTTGAATCGAATCCATGATGCCATGTATCTGAACAAGATGTCCAGGACCTATGGCAGAAAATTATGCCCGCATTAAAGATACAGCAGAGTATTTCATTTTACACATGGGGTACTTTTTTATCCCTGTGTGCAACAAACCCATCTTAAGTGTTTGCTGCCACTTTAGAATACTGTCCAAGACAGCAACGTAGTGTCTGCCCAGATTTGGCCCATATCTGGTATGCGTGGAATCCTCATTTACCAAATGTTGCCTGGATCTGGCCCGACACTATGCTGCAGTCTGTCAAATATGTAAAATGAGTCTCTGTTGTCCCCAGAGTGTGTATGTAAAGTTTTAGTTCAAAATACCCCACAGATAATTTTGTACAGCATGTTAAAGTTGTCCCTTTTTGAGTGTCAGTAAAAACGCGTTGTTTTGTGTGTGTCCCTTTAAATGCAAATGAGCTGCTGCTCCCCGCGGAGCTTCAAGAGCTTATGGGTGTTAGCATCTCCAATTACCTCACGCAGACACATGTCAGAAACTGTTCTGCCTTTTATGTTTAAACTGGAGTCGGACAATGATGGAGAGACTCAAGATGAAGTGACATGTAGAATGCAACAGGATGTTTCTGAATGGTTAGTTGATGAATTTATCTTGCTGATGTGGAGTTAACTGTCTTCAAGTATAATTGATTAGCATATTCTGTCATGATAATCTATAAATCGCTCATGTGGGAACTGTTGTAAGATGCCTACAGAGTGACATGCTATTGCATTTGTGTTATACCGTATTGCATGTGAAAAGACGGATGCGACAGCTTGAGCAGACTCTCAAATGTGCTCTACTACAACAACTCTTCCTCTTCTCAACATGGACTGCGTATTCCCAGGGGCGGGGTTTATGTAAATTTTAGGGTTAGTGATGTCACCAACCCTGGATGAATGTCGGGTAGTCCCTACCAGCCGCAGTCCTTAAAAACAATGTAAAACTATAGTGGATTTAACATAAAAATTTAACATCTAATGTTGAAATGTAACCTTCTCCCTTTAAATACTTTGGTCAGTTCAAGAATTAAGCAATTATATATTTATTTTAAAGAGTTAAAAGAGCAGTTTCATGTCTATCCTTGCATTTTTGTTTGAACTGGTCGAGGTTGATATGGGATTTAGAAAATAATTAGTAATGCAATACTTTTTAAACAGTGTAATTAGAATACTGTACTAATTACCCTTTTTAAAAAGTCAATGGAAATGGACTTTGGAAAATTGAAAACCCAAAAGCCAATGGAAAAAGCATAGCCTAGAAATTAGTCTTCACAACCATTCTGTAGTGAAGACTAATTTTTAGGCTATGATTTTTCCATTGGCTTTTGGGTTACTGTAGAAAAGACTGTAGAACTGTGACAAACAAAAGTGTATGCTTCTTACAAGTTTTGTCCATCATAAAAACATGTAATCCTCACAAACTCTTATACATTTTTAACCTAAATACAATTGCCAGAAGTAAAAAGCTCAATAGTCTTTAAATAACCTACACCACCCACGGTCACATAATTTCAGTGTCACCACTTAAAGTTTAAAAGTACATACCACATAACTGAAAGTTTGAGTTAGAATAGTTTGCAAGAGCACAATTATAAACTCAACAATGCTGTAAAAGTCGACTAGTGAGTAATGAGTTTAATGTCCACGACAACCTCTGTAGTCCTATTTAGCCACTTGTTAGCAACAGACTTTTACAAGACAAGTAAAAGCTTTACATAACCACAATGGGGTATTACTAATTCATTTTATGTTTTAGAATAAAAAAAGTGAAAATATCTTGAGCTTGTGTCATCAGCAGACCTTATTTCAAGCATTTAACCAAAAGATCATTAAAAAAAACCATTGATTTCAGGACGATGGAACAGGAAGTGTTAAAATGCTAACTCGTTTCTGGGTTTTGACTTACAAACATATGTCATCTCTACAGCGCTCGATGGAAAAAGAAGCTTTTTTAACCCAAGTGACCATCCTCACCTGCCAAATCTTGACCCATTGGTTTTTACCAATTTCTTCGACAAATCAAGCCTGTCATGAGTAAATTTTCCCTTTTTTGCTGTAACAATCCAAACTATCTAATATGATACCTTATATCATCCAGTACTCTCTGCACGCCCTGTCATCACTTTTGAGTACAACAGCAAAATAAAAGTGTTTCTCCGTTTATTGTAAAGGTTTGTTCTGTTTTTTGCTAAGAATGAACCACATGTTTCATTCAAGTAGATAGATACCTCTTTCTTTATGGCTGTACAGGGCTGCTGACTGGTGTTGAAAAGACGTTCAACATTCTCCAAGAACTTTTGGAGCTCTACTTATTTCCAGCTGGCTGCCTTTCACATCCCTTTCTCTGGGCTTTTCCATGCTGCTTCAGTCCTGTCTTTGCTGTCGTTAGAAAACAGGGTGAATAAATGACAAACCGCACACTCCCCATTAGCACAAACCGGGTCTTTCAGCATGCTGTTGGACTTATTGACCCAAAGTCTTGCTGTCAAACCTGTAAAACCAGGTTTCTTCTTTTTTGGATGTTGCTGTAACTATTGGCAGAGCCTGTGAGTTTCTGCTGGAAGGATAACTTGATTTCGCCACTACTTTTGGCAAGTCATTGACATTATTTATTAGTTTTATATTCATTTCATGTAGATATCTAAAAGTAAAAAAGTAGTACACTTTTCTTAAAACACAGGTGCACTTTTAAAATGAGAAGTTTCTTTAAAGTACATTTAAAATCGTTATGTTTTAATTAAATGTCAGGGTTATGTGACAGGTCAGGACTCAAACTGCATGCAACAAAAAGGTTTTATTTTTCTTCAAAATAGGAAACACAAAAGACTGTCAATAATCCAGACAGGAACTCAATACAGACTGAACAAATTCAGTAGAACTCCCAGGGTAGCGTCCTCTGTAGATTAACACAACGTCTGAAGAGTCAGAACAAGGCGGTGCAGCACAGAGGGGCACGCTGAAGAGGCGGGGGACTGGCGGTTCTCAGGCAGCACGTGAAGCAGGACAGAGACAAAGGCAATCCACGATCGGAGAGCGAGAGCGAGAGCAGGGCTGAATGCAACAGAACAGCCTGGGAAAACCAGGAGATAGAGATAATCTAAGATCCAACCCAAGACAAAGAGGCTGGAACTATCGCTCACACATAGCTCAACTGACCTCGACATCTGACATCCAGCAGCTGTTTGACAGAAAAGACTGGGGAATCATCCACTAGACGGGGGGAGAGGGGACAGAAACAGATGGGTTAAAGTGGAAACGAAACACAGGCTTGACGAAACACAGGGTGTACCCGACCAGGTGTGGGTGGTAGCTTGAGCCTTACTGCAACTGGACTCAAAACCTTGATAATCTGGTATGGCCCAATGAACCTGGGGGCTAACTTGCGAGGCCACCTGGAGAAGTAGGTCCTTGGTATACAGCCATACCTTTTGACCACATACGTAGTGGGGAGCAGGAGTTCGGTGACGGTCGGCCTCCACCTTGGTTCGTCTGGAAGCCCGGGCCAAGGCGTCCTCAGCCATCTTCCAGGTGCGACGACACTGGTGGAAGAAGGCTAAGGCAGACGGAACAGCAGCATCAGGCTCCTGTGAGAGGAACATAGGAGGTTGAAACCCAGTGGAACATTGGAATGGGGACAAACCTGTGGCAGCCACCGGCAAGGAGTTGTGGGCGTACTCAATCCAGGATAACTGTTGACTCCAAGAGCTCGGATTCTGGGACGTCAGGCAGCAGAGAACTTGTTCCAGATCTTGGTTTGCCCGGTCGGACTGTCTATTGGTCTGAGGATGAAAACCTGACGACAGACTCGTAGAGGTCCCAATCTGCCGTCAGAACTCTTTCAAGAACCGGGAGACAAACTATGGCCCTCTATCAGAGACCACATCTGCCGGAAGACCATGAATCCAGAAGATGTGATCAACCACTTCTTGAGCAGTCTCCTTGGCTGAGGGCAATTTGGGAAGGGGAATGAAATGGGCTGGCTTGGAAAAGCGGCCCACCAATGTCAAAACTACAGTGTTTCCCCTTGACAGCGGAAGGCCGGTGACAAAGTCAAGGGCTATGTGTGACCAGGGATGAGAGGGGATGGAAAAGTGGTGAAGCAGACCAACAGGCGGCTGGTTAGAACACTTGTTCTGGGCGAGCAGGCCAACACCGAGCAGGCCAACAAGAACTGCCTGACATCCTGGCCCATGGATGACCACCAGAATTGCTGGCGGATTGTGCCCAGCGATCTCCGAACTCCTGGTGGGCAGACTAGCTTGGATGAATGCCCCCACTGAAGGACGTCAGAGCGCAACACAGCCGGCACAAAAAGCCTACCCTCCGGACACCTCCTAGGCACTTCTCTCTTGTATGGCCTCTTCCACTCGCCTCTCGTCCTTCTTTAAGAAAAATGAACCCTACACCAGCCGGAGACGAGGAGGGGAGGGTGAGGCCGGCATTTAGACATTCTTGAATATACTTGTAATACCCTCTCTTTCTGGACCAGACAGGGCATATAGCTGACCCTTCGGCGGAGAAGTGCCTGGGAGGAGATTGATGGCAAAATCATAAGGCCGGTGAGGAGGCAAGGATATGGCCCGGGACTTGCTGAAAACCGGTCGAAGATCATGGTTTTCCACCGGGACCCCAGACAGATCAGCCGCTTCTTCTCCTGGCTCTGTGTTTCCTGTTTTGCAGGTAGAGGGAGCACCCATATAAGATACAAGACTGGACTGGTTCCATGACAAGACAGAATTTCTGTCCCTATCCACATGAGGGGCGTGCGGCACCAGCTACATGTGCACCAGAACCACTGGCGCACTCTGGGAATTCAGGAGGTACATTGCGGTGATCTCCCGAGACAACAAGACTTACAGGGGGAGTGACGGGAGTGATGGTAGTGATAGGGGAATCGTCAAGGGACTGAACGGAGCTGAGGCTAGGAAGAGGGGTGGCCGGAATACCCCACCGCTCCGCCATACCACGGCCCATGAAGTTTCCACCGGCCTCAGAGTCCACCAAAGCCAAACAGGAGTAATTAGACCCCCCGAACTGGACCTTCACAGGAAGTCAGTGCGGGACGAGGAAACAACGGAAGCGCCCACCAGGATCCCCCTGGCTACTGATGGGCCCTCGCTTTTAGCAGACACTTGTTGGCAAAGTGTCCAGCCTTTCCAAAGTAGAGGCATAGACCCCAGGAAAATCATTCTTGTTTCTGCTGGGGAGTGAGATGCAGGTGTCCCAAATGCATGGGTTCAGGATCATCTGGAGAAGGCAAGGGCAAAACAGAAGTGATGTCGCCAGTAAGCTCTCCCAACCTCCAGGGGGAACGCACAGACCGCCGCTGGCACCCCAGGTGAAGGCAACTTTCCACACGGAGTGCCAAATTAACCAGTTCATCAAAGCCATATGAAGGCTCGTGGGTGGCAATCTCATCTTGGATCTCCTCATCCAATCCAGCCCGGAAAATAGCTCTGCACAGTCAACTGTCCCAGCCACAAGAGCAGGCTAACGTCTTAAATTCTATTGCAAATTCTGTTACTGACTGACCTCCTTGACGTAGCCGTACCAGCTGAGCCTCGCCTCCTCACCCAGGGTAACCTCCTCTGTAGATTGATACAACGTCTGAAGAGCCAGAACAAGGTGGTGTAGCGCAGTGGGGCGCGCTGAAGAGGTGGGGCTGGCGGCTCTCAGGCAGCACTTGGAGCAGGGCAGAGACAAAGGCGATCCACGATTGGAGATAGAGAGCGAGACCACGGCTGAATGCAAAAGAACTACTTGGGAAAATCAGGAGAAGGTAGAGAAAATAAAACTAAAAGATTAAACCAAAAACTGGCAAAGATCTAACCCGACATGGTAGAACACAAGACAAAAAGACTGGAACTATCACTCACACATTTCTCAAACAACGATCTGGCACAAGACAGCACACACAATGGGACTAAATAGGAGATAGAAGGAATTAATTGATACTTTACCAGGTGGAGTGAGTGAAACAATAACGATTTAATGAATGGAATAACAAGGGGGTGGGATGAGACACCGTAATGACAATGAAGCACATGTCAAACAACTGTCAAAACGAACCCATGTGCTCCAAACAAACACACGACAGAGACCGGGGAAGAACAGACAGATCAGCCCAGGGACATGACATATGTTCTGTTTCACTGTGACCCAGCTTCTCAGCGGGTTTGTTAATTAGCTCATTATTTCCCTCTAGTTGCTTGTTGTCCTGTCTCCGTCAATATTAAGGTGTGTTATGTCTGTTTACCTGTAAGTTTTGTAGATTAAAGTCTGTTTCTGTGAATTACTCGTCATTTTGCGTTTAATAACCACACGTGACATTAATCTTTTTTGTCATGTTTTAAAGGGGAACTTGGCAACTCTAGCCATTTCTTCGCTGATTTTTACTTTTGTTGTCGCATATTGTCTCAACGAGCTCCCCCTACAGCTGCGGGGCATATATTTCACAACACTGTCGTAAAAAACTCATTTGCGGCACCCTCCTCCCCCTTTCAACCGCTGCTCATGTGCATTTGTTGTTATCGGAGCCGGCCAACTTTATCATGTGGAGCTATATCTACCGAGGTGGGTAATACATCATACACAGTATCATATGGCGTGTGTGTTAATGTTGAATTGCCGTAAAGCTGTTTGTGTTTCTCGCTCGTTCTCGCTTCTCACGAGACTTCCTATTTTCAACTTACCGGAACGTTAGTCCCGATGTTGCAAGGTTGGTTTTCTGCCTGGGAACGTTGGGGGGAGCGGGGAAATTCACCATTCTCACCAGAAAAGGTTATTTAACTATCCAAATGATTTCTAAACGGTTTTATTAAGTAGAAATAGTTGCCAAGTTCCCCTTTAAAGTACACTTATTGCTTCACTTACAAATCCTCCAGTATTGCAATTACCATGTGTCTTACACATTTTCAATAACAGAAACACACTGATTGGTAATATCATGTTTTCATATACTGGCAATGACCATAATGATGATGACACAGTCAGAAATTAGTCAGTAGTGGGAACAGGATTCAGTACCTTAAAAAAAGAGTCAGGTAAAGGGTGAATGGGTGAGTAGATTGATTAGAGTTTGGGTGGTTTCCTATTATATCAGCTAAGGTGTTTATGTTTTAAAATTCCTTGACAATATGCCGTAAAAAAATATGTTTTTAATCCATTTTTGCTATAGCTTTAGGGAAAGTATAGTAAATAAAATACTTCCTCATTCTTCTCCTGTAACTGATTTTACAGCGATTGTGCATAATAGTTCGACTAACCCTGTGATTCACTACATTCCAGTCACTGTAGCTCAATCTGAGTGTATTACAAGCCAGTTTCCATAAATTTGTGTAAGCTGGCAATTCCAGCCCAGTAGCCAAAAACTGTTGGAGAATAAATATGCTCATATGCTTCAGAGAAACAAAAGGGCAAAAAACAGCTGTACACGTTTAAGAACAACAAGAGTGGCAATGATTAATCAAAATGATCAAAAGCAAACTGATGCATAGACTGTAATCCAAATTCTCTCATTTCTCAATAAATAAAGCATGTGGAAAAATTTAAACCACAGCCCATCTTCAAAATCAATCTTACTGCTATCAAGAACAGATGTTATCCATATCTGGATTCAGTGATCTGTCCTGGATTAATTTGCATTACTGTACAGGTGTCTGCAGTTGGAATGTGACATAAAGATTTACAGTATCTTAAATCCAGGCAGTTACTGTTTTCAGAGAAATCAGAATTTAAAAAAGAAAAATCTCGTTTGCCTCAAATCCCTCATATCATTTTTTCCAGTGAAATCCAGCAAAATACGTGGTGGTTCATGGGTAGTTGTTGAGTACATTGTATTTACGTGTAATAGGTTTTATATATTTATATTAAAAAAAAACAGTAAACAGTAGGGCTGTGTATTGGCAAGGGGCTCACGATACAATACATATCACGATTCATGTGTCACGATACAATAGATCACGATATATTGCGATACGATACATATTGCGATAATTTTCTTTTAAAACAAAAATGTACAAAATAATAGAGGTGAAAATACAACTTGCTGTGTATCCCCTGAGTTATTCTGGTATGTGTATCACATTATATTGACAGCTCAGCAGAAAAATAATATCTTCCATTCCAATTTATTAGCAAAGCTATTTGAACAATGAACACACTGAAATGTATGAAGTGCATATTGTGTTACTGAACACTTAAAATGTAGATGCCACAATTTATAAAACTGAAATACAACCCCAAATTAGAAAAAGTTGGGACATTTTGTAAAATGCAATAAAAACAAGAATCTGTGATTTGTTAATTCTATTTAACCTTTTATTAGCTGACAAAAGTACAAAGAAACGTTTTCCAATGTTTTCACTGACCAACATAATTGTATTTTGTAAATATGAACAAATTTTGATTTTGATGGCTGCAACACACCCCAAAAAAGTTGGGACAGAGACATGTTTACCACTGTGTCACATCACCTTTCCTTTTAATTACACTTTTTAATCATTTGGGAGTTGAGGATACTAATTGTTGTAGTTTTGCTAGTGGAATATTTGCCCAATCTTGTCTTATACAAGACAGCCGCTCAACAGTCTGTGGTCATCATTCCCTGATTCTCCTTTTCATGATGGGTCATTCATTTTCCATAAGAGACATATCTGGACTGCAGTAAACAGGCGGGAACATCCCTTCTATGGTGCAGAGTGTCTAGAAACCACTCGGTTGTAGCACGTGCAGAATGAGGCCTGGCATTGTCTTGCTTGCATCTTGATGGCAGTTTATGTCTCTGTACAATCCAAATATATGCCTCCATGTCAATATGCCTCCTTCACAATAATGCAAGTTACCATACCGTTTGCAATGATGCACCTCAATACTAGCACAGATGTTTGCTTTTGCACCTGTCGCTGGTGAAAGTCTGGTTGGTCCCTTTTGTGTTTGGGACTGAGAACTCGATGTCCATTTTCTCCCAAAAACAAGCTAAAACATGGACTCATCTGACCACTGCACACATTTCCACTGTCTTCTAGACCATCTGAGATGAGCTCAGGCCCAGAGAACTCGCCGACATCTCCACATAGAGCTGATGTAAAGCTTTCTTCTTGCGTAACAGAGATTCAAGTGGCATTTCTTGATGCAGCGTCAGACTGTGTTCAGTGAAAATGGTTTTCCAACTTACTCCTGAGCACATGTGGCTGTATTTGACAGAGTAGCATGATGGTATCTTGTGCAATGCCATCTGAGGGCTCAAAGGTCACGCACATTCAACAGAGGTCTACTGCCTTACCCAACACAGACTGAGATTTCTCTGGATTCCCTGAATCTTGTGACAATATTATGTATGGAAGATGATGATGAAAGGCATAAATGCTTTGCAATCTTGCATTGAGAAATGTGATTTTTTAATTGTTTGACAATTCTCTCAAGATATTTGGCACAAAGTGATGAACTATGACCCATCTTTGCTTAAAAAGACTGAGAAGCACTTTTACACCCAAACATGATACCCTCAACTACTACCAATTCACCTGCTCATTGTGGACTGTTTCAAAAGAGTTGGATAATCTAATTTGGATAATTTTTTCACTTTTATTTGGTCTCTGTCCCAACTTTTTTGGAATGTGCAGCCATCAAAATCAAAATTTGTTCATATTTACAAAATACAATTATGTTGGTCAGTGAAAACATTGGAAAACGTTTCTTTGTACTTTTGTCAGCTAATAAAAAGTTAAATAGAATGAACAAATCACAGATTCTTGATTTTATTGCATTTTACAAAATGTCCCAAGTTTTTCTGACTTGGGGTTGTAGTATGTTGTAAAAAAAAATAATTAAGTGCATTAAGTAAACGTTCATAAAACTGAAATAATCTGTATTATTATTATTAAGCAATATTATTGATCTGCCTGCATTGACACCATTGAATGAGAACTGAACTGATCGATGACATCACTGTTTTCTCCAGAGCTGCTGTATAAATTAAATAAACTAAATTAATAACTAATGATTTTTATAACCTAAATAAAACAGGTACGGAACAAACTGAGTATGGACACTATTTTCTTTTAGAGCTGCTGTAAAAGCTTTAACAAAGTTGTTGCATTTTTCTGTTATCACTGTAAAGCTGCTTTGAAACGATCTCTGTTATGCAAAGAGCGCAATATAAATAAAGGTGACTTGACTATGCTCTACTATGCTGCAATCAAACCGTGTGAATGTACGACGGGCAACGTAGACAGCGAGTCAGCGATCTACAGGAACTGAGGAGGTTGTTTGACACACTGGGATTTGATGAAAGGCTAACGTAATTTTAAGTCCGTTTAAAACATGATTTTTTGAAAAAAGTATCGATACTAGAGGTTGGAATATCGATATACTATCTTGAAAAAAATATTGCGATAGTTAGCTGTATCGATATTTTGCAAAGCCCTAGTAAACAGTCTTGATAGCCACCAGAGGGCACTCCATCCCAGCCCTCTGCTACTCAGTGATGGACTTCATTCCCCATAATCCTTTGCCTAGCACTCATTGTTTTCACCTGTGTCTCATTAACCTTGTTATCTCACCCTTTATAAGCCTGGTCAGGTCAAGTCAGTCACTCATCGCTAGGTCTTGTATGTGTCTTTACGGCATTTCTCAGCATTCTACTATATTTTCCCATGTCTTGGTTTTCATTTATCTCCCTGTTCCCTTTGATTTGTCTGTTTTGCTACGGCCCTGGACTCTGTTATTGTTTGGACTGTTTTGCCTGTGTTTTGACCTTTGCCTGGTTTTTGAATTAAGATTGTGGGTTACCCTTTTAATAAATACTGCGTTTGGATCCTTAACCTTCGCGTCTCCGAGCAGTTATGTAACATTATGTTTATATTAATTAGTTGTTAGCAGTGGTTGCAGCAAGGGAAGGTTGAGTCTAGTTGCAGAAGTATTATTTATTAACCACAAACAGAAATACAAACATGCAGGAAAATGAAGTAAACATAGAAGGTAAAGCAAATCACAATACAACTAACAAGAATGGACCGAGGACTAGTGATGTTACGTCTGACACCGACGCTCCGAAGCTTGCTTCAAACTCGAACGGTCCTTGCAATGAACCACTGCTTCGGAGCTTGTATCCTTACGTCACTAGTCACGTGAAAATTACGTCTGAAGCAAACACACTGGTTCACTGCTGTAGTGAACCACCTGACTGCTTTGACAGCCCAATCCAGTGCTGACAGGTTTGAAACCTGGCGGCTGTATTTCTTATAAAAGTGAAGCCAAACCATGGCAACACCGTGGGTTGTAGTAGTCGGTGTTTGGATTGGCGTTATTATACAAAGAAAAAGGAAATCGCCTTTCACCAAAGACTGGAGAAAATAATATTTCTGAATAAAAACCATACCATTTAATGAACACTTTGTCTAAGCCTTCTGCATGATGTACCCAAAGCACACCCAAATGTTTTTTTTTATTTTTTATTATTAATTAGAGAACATATGAACATAAAAACATGCATCAAAGACAGAAACTTCAAAAACCCTCTGCTACATTATATAAGTACAACCAGTTACACAAGCAAATCCTTTTCAACATACAAAAAATACCAGTCCCACCAGTTAACAAGTTTAGAGTTCTGCTTCCCACAGCTAAACAAGATGAAGCTTTCACACATGATACTGCCCTGCAAAAAAAAACCATATAAACCATTACAGAAATTCTCTTGGATTTAATGGTTTTCATGGGAATTTTATTGGTTGTAATGGGAATTATAGTGGTCTCTGTGGGTCTCTACTGATATGTGTTGGGTTCTATTGATGGGGGCATTAAATCCTAATGGAATATGTCCCAAACACACTACAAAAAGAATTCTGTAGTGGTTTAAATGGTAAAAGCCAATGGTTCCTATTGGCATTTTAATAGAAACCATTAGAATTTCTGTGATGGTTACCAACTTTTTTTAAGCTGGTCTGATCTTCTGTCCTTGTCTAAAGAAATAATTACACACACACACACATCATGCTTAATGTTTTATTATCAAGGTGAACACATGAAATTCATCAGTATCTGTAAAATTCTCATATAAATGAGTTTCACAGCACTAACACTGTTTCAGCTTTGATCAAAAACATTTTTTTCAATTCAATTTTTATTTATATAGCGCCATTACAACAACCAAAAAGGTGCACAAAGCGCTTTCCATAAAAAACACATAAAAAAGACAGCAGTATATAAAAAATTGCAAGTTAAAGCTAATTTAAGCAGTTAAAACAAAATAGCTAGCACAACGACTAAGAACAAAACAAGTGGTTACGTGTTGAAAGCCTTCTTGAAAAGAAATGTTTTCAAGCCTCGGTAAACACGTAATAAACGGGGCGTTAACATATAAGCCTACTTGCATTTTATGGTTGTCAGCTTTGTTGCATTACATTTACTTCACCAGGAGATGGTGCTGCAATTTCTATCTGAATGAAGCTTCGAGTAATGAAGCATTTTCGACACAATTGTATCAGAAAGCAATAATGCTTCGAAACGCTTCATTTGGCCATCACTACCGAGGACTAAATTATATACACAGGATAACTGAGGAGGAAAACATGGCACAGGTGGGGACTAATCAATCAACTAATGAATCACTATGACAACAAATACAAACATACTTAGAATAGAAACCATGACAACCAAGGAAACAGAAATGAAAAACTGGAAACAATGAAAACCAAACTAAACGACCATGGCTCCGTCCGAAATGGAATACTTCCCTACTATATAGTATTCGAAAAACAGTAGGTGAAAATTCCCCGGATGACCTACTACTTCCACCAAGATTCTGAAGTGCACATTCGATGGACACTTTACTGTCCGATGAGGCCACGGGAGAGGATTAATGAATGGCAGTGAAGCGACGCAAATGATGCTGGTAGGTCATGTGATAATGACAAAATGATGGATTGTAGTATGTCCGGATTACATTCATACTACACATATTTATACTATATAATACATACTTTTTAACGGTCACAACGTAAATTCAAATTCAAATGTAGTACCTACTCAGAAAGTACGCAATTTCATACGCATATAAAACATGAAACTAGACTATGTAGCAATTATTAAGAAGAGAATATTATTGTTATGATTGGTTATTTCATTGGTTTGTGTAGTTTGTTATGGTGCAGTACCGAAAGACTCCAGCAGAGGGTGGGCGAGCATGGAGAGTTATTATCAGGCACATGGTTCCCTTCATGCAACAAGTGATTGTTATACCGACACCTAATTATGTGAATGCAGCATATATAGAAATACTAGCAGTCTGTCATGATTAATTAATCGAAAGTGTCCAAAAACAGGGCTACTGAGTTAAAAGTGAGAAGCAAAAGTACTATAAAATTACTAAAAATATTCAGCTGGTCATGTGATCTCAACATGGCAGCCCCCATGAGGAGACCCACTCCATGTAATATGAAACGGCTTTTATTTGACTACTGATAGGACTGGAGTTTTATATGCATGAATGTACATCATTTTAAACAATATTAACTGCTACATATTAGGCAAACATACACGCTTAGAAGAAAAGGTTCAAAATTGTTCTCTATAGAAACTTATGATTCTGGATTAAATTTTAAAGAAATTTGTATGCCAAATATACAAGGAGAAATGTCTAAGTCAATAATTGTATCCCTTAAAACTCATCTTTTATCACAAAAATTACATATTTAAACGTTTTTTAAAAAACATTTAAAAATTTCTTCATGCCTTAAAATAGGCATGAACCTTTGCCCAATTTAGTAAATGCGGTTCTATGAATATGCAAATTAGCCCTGCTTCCACTCACTCACACAGCTCACAATCACACTCGTCCACTCGTTTACAATCACAAGTTGTTGTGATTGGTTACAAGGTAGTTTGTGACGTCAAAAAAGGTTCTATATATGAAGCGCCAGAAAGAACCCTTTAAGATTCTATATAGAACTTTTGGGTGTATGATGCTATTTTTTTTTAAATATGTGTGGTTTCAGTTGTTCCTACATTCTTTCTACATTGAATTTAGAATAAATGTTTGTAAGAAACTTATTGGTGAATCATAATTCCTTCATGAAAAGGTTCATACAAGAAAAATTTGTGTGGGAAACCCTCATATACTGAACAACATTATAAACGCAACACTTTTGTTTTTGTCCCCATTTTTCATGAGCTGAACTGAAAGATCTAAGACTTTTTCACAAAAGGCCACAAATGTACAGAAAAGGCCAATTTCTCTCAAATATTGTTCAAAAATCTGTCTAAATCTGTGTTAGTGAGCACTTCTCCTTTGCCGAGATAATCCATCCACCTCACAGGTGTGGCATATCAAGATGCTGATTAGACAGCATGATTATAGCACAGGTGTGCCTTAGGCTGGCCACAGCACAATGCCACAGATGTTGCAAGTTTTCAGGGAGTGTGCAATTAGCATGCTGACTGCAGAAATTTCCACCGGAGCTGTTGCCCGTGAATTGAATGCTCATTTCTCTACCATAAGAGATTTCTCTACTCATTTCAGAGAATTTGGCAGTATTCAACCGGCCTCACAACCGCAGACCACGTGTAACCACACCAGCCCAGGACCTCCACAACCAGCATCTTCACGTCCAAGATCGTCTGAGACCAGCCACCCGGACAGCTGCTGCAACAATCGGTTTGCATAACCAAAGAATTTCTGCACAAATTGTCAGAAACCGTCTGAGGGAAGCTCATCTGCATGCTCGTCGTCCTCTTCGGGCTCTTGACCTGACTGCAGTTCGTAACTGACTTGAGTGGGCAAATGCTCACATTCGATGGTGTCTGGCACTTTTGAGAGGTGTTCTCTTAACGGATGAATCCCCGTTTTCACTGTACTGGGCAGATGGCAGACAGCGTGTATGGCATCGTGTGGGTGAGCGATTTACTAATGTCAACGTTGTGAATCGAGTGGCCCATGGTGGCGGTGGGGTTATGATATGGGCAGGCGTATGTTATGGACAACGAACACAGGTGCATTTTATTGATGGCATTTTGAATTCACAGAGATACTGTGATGAGATCCTGAGGCCCATTGTTGTGCCATTCATCCACGACCATCACCTCATGTTGCAGCATGATAATGCACTGCCCCATGTTGCAAGGATCTGGAATTCCTGGAAGCTGAAAACATCCCAGTTCTTGCATGGCCAGCATACTCACCGGAGATGTCACCCATTGAGCATGTTTGGGATGCTCTGGATCGGCGTATACAACAGCGTGTTCCAGGTCCTGCCAATATACAGCAACTTTGCACAGCCTTTGAAGAGGAGTGGACCAACATTCCACAGGCCACAATCAACAACCTGATCAACTCTATGCGAAGGAGATGTGTTGCATGCGTGAGGCAAATGGTGGTCACGCCAGATACTGACTGGTTTTCGGATATTAATCCGAAATTCATATATTTAAAATATTAAATCATGCAATTATACTTGAACGAGACCCAGCTTTTTCATAATGCATTACCTTTCTAAAATGTGACAAAATCCATATTGTTCTCCAAAATTGTTGTTTGGCCATATTTTTCTTCAGAAATGACTGCTGGCACATATGTTGTGTTTGCACTTACTTTAGCCAAAAACAAAAAGCTTAACATCACCACCCACTGCAAAGCCTGCTTTCGGTTGAATATGTCTAAGAATAGTGTTTTGGTGCTATACAGACTTTATGTGAGGGCATCAAAACTAGAGCCCAAATGTTAAGACAACACTGTGGTTGAGCACAGTGGGAAAATGATTGTGTCTCTGTCTGTAGTTATTTAATCAAAGAAAAGTGGATGGTTAAAAGCTCAAAATATCAACGTAAATATGACGACACAACCATGAAAATATAGTGATCACAGATGGGAGGAGATGCTGATTTACTAGCCAAGAATGAGAGAAGTGGGGAGAAGTAAAGTGCAGACCTGTCACTTGAAGCCAAGCATCTCAAAACCTCAGAAGCCATGTTGGAATTGGCGCCTGTCATAAGCATTCCCAGGTGCCATGGAAAGACAAGGACCAGAGCACACAGACAAAGACAGAATGGTCAGCCTGTAGCCTGACCTGATTTTCATTAAATTCTGCTGATCCGTGTCATAAACAGCACTGCTCTGGAGATATTCTCCACACAGACACCGTGCCCACAATAACACAACCATCACGTTCTGAAAGTCAGCTTTGAGTCTTCTAAAATAAAATACAGTTCCCTGTCTCCGTCTAATTAATGTAGCTGCAATTACCCAACAGCAATGGCATGTGATGACAAGCAAAAGGACCAGCAGAGCAGTAAATTTAAACCACACAGTTATTCCCAATTTTTCCACCCACTTAAGATATGTCACTTTAAAACAGCAACGAGAGCACAAAACAAAAGCACCTCCCATCTGCCCAAATGTTTATAATGGAGTTGGAAGCTGTCAGCTGTTTTTGCTCTGTCATAAATAACAGCAGCTTCCGCTGTGCAAATTAATTTATGAATTTGTGACAGGAAACCAGGCTCCTTAAATGAAGCATTTGCACAGACGCCAAAGTTAATATTGGTCTCAAACTTCTTAAAAGGTCTTTTTTTTTTTCGGTGAAACAAAATTGCTAATAATAGATAAATAAATAATGATCAAGCCAAAAATGGGTTGAAATAAGGAACCATATTAGTACTAATTATTAACTCAACTTGGGCATCACTTCTCAGGACTTTTCTTTCAACAAATCTTTCCATCCTGTGTACCCTTGTGAAAAAGAAGTACACTTTAATATAATTTTAAAAAGAACAGAATTAATATACTTTAAAAGAATATACTTAAAGTGCGAACTGAAAGTAAGTAGGACTTAAGTACATTTTTATATGTAATTTCATAATTCTGTTGTCTTTGAAATAAGGTTAAAGGTCACATATTATGCCTCTTTTCACACAATGTAATATAAATCTTTGGTGTCCCCAGAATGTGTCTGTGTGAAATTTCAGCTCAAAATACCACCCAGATAATTTATTATAGGTTGTCAAATTTGCCCCTTTTTGGGTGTGAGTTAAAATGTGCCATTTTTGTGTGTGTCCCTTTAAATGCACATGAGCTGCTTTTCCCCAACTCCGTTCAGAAGACGGACGATCCTTTTACAGGAGCTACAGATACTCCAGCAATAACATACGCTGATTTCACTAATCTAAAATCTCAGAAATAACAAGAAGCGGAGTGCAGGAGAGACTCAGTTAGAGGTTTCAACTTTTAGACGCACATGGACCATAGACTGTAAAAAATATTGACAAAGCGTCTGTGACGTCACCCATAGACTTTCTGAAGAACGGTTTTGAAGCAGTTTATGGGGGGTATGGGCGGCGCCACCTTGGAAAATCTTTTCTGAAAGGATACAGAGGTGGTATGATGTGTTGTGTCAGATCATGGCCGAGACGTCAAATTTCAGGAATTCCACTCGGCGCAGCCCGTTATCAGCTGTCAATCACGCTGTCAATCAAAGTTAACCACGTCCTTATTTGTCATACATTTTATATCTAAATACGATCTAAACTAACGAGTTAGAAAAAAATTCACCCCCCTCACAGTTGTCAGGCACTCGGAACCTATCGAAAAATACAATAAAAGTCCATGGGACCAACCTGTAAAAACATGAATTTATCCTGTGAAAACGGACATTTTAACATGGGGGTCTATGGACATTTGCTCCCTTTTGGGACCTGCCCCTAGCGGATTTTCGATGTAATGCAGTTTTTCGCACTTCCGGGTAGGCTTCATTTTTCAGATTAGAATGTTGCCGCTTGACCTGGACCTGAATGGTTGTATGTAGTTGTTGTGGAGTTACATTGATTCGTCTCACTTTTACACAAGTTGACACAGTTCCCTGAGGTCTTTATAAGACAGCTGTGACATTTTTTGGTCAAATAGTGTTCAGTGCTCGTCTGTGCAGCAACAACAGAACAGTTTGGATGCTTTGCTCAAACTTTTGCCATCGAGTTAGAACTGGTTACACTGTTGTCGCTTGCGAAAACTAAATGGCGGTGCCGTGGGTGAAAAAGTCAGATTTTCATGATATGTCCCCTTTAAAGTCTTAACATACTAACATACTAATAAATAACATACTAGAGTTAAATTACAATCAAGTAATTTACATGTGATTTATTACATTAGGGGCCGTATACACTATACCGTTTTCAGCTAAAAATGGACATTTAAAAATACTTTTTATGTATTTTGGCCATATTGGGGGCCTGAAAACACCAACATTTGAAAACACATTTCAACGTTGTTGAAAACGGTACCGTTATCGTCTCCGCGAATTTATGAAACCAGTGACATCATGCACTGTTACGTGTTCAGTCTATAGGTGGCGGTGTATAGTTTTTCTTTACAGAGTGACATCGCCAACTACTGGCCTGGCAAAATAGTACAGCATTTGTACTCGTTTTCACGGATCCATGTGAACAGGAATCATTTTGACAACGTTGACACAAAAAATGCAAAAGAAAAACTTTTCAGTTTTTAGTACATCATTGTCGTGTAAACGTACACTGTCAACACATCAAAATTAGTGTACTTCTTTAAGGCACAACAAAAGATTATTAAAAATATAAAGATTTAAAATGTACTCTAGGTAAGGCCCACATTAAAACACTTTTTAAGGAAATATTTTCTGAGTAGTTTTCATCTCATGTGAGTACATCGTTCAGATGACTCTTCACAAAACGAAAATTAATTTCTTAAAGTGTAAAACTTTTTAAATTAGCACCAAACTGCTGAATGCACCTTTGAATTGGTGATGAAAGGACACGGGAGATTCATCAAAGCCTGCATTTAAAACTTCCGAATTTAAACAAAGCCCATTTTCTGATGCAGTCTTTATAATAAGATGTATAGCAACAAAGCACAATACTATGCTGAGTCAGCGATTGTCATAAAAACAAAGTCTGACATCTTGATTTACGTTAGGCCTCTCGTTTCAACAGTGAAGTCTTAGAAGCCTTTGTATAATAACAAATCTATTGTTAACCAAATATGGTTATGACATTATGAATCAGAGATTGCAAGTCTGTCTGATTAACTTGTAATGCATAATGACTTTCAGTTGTGGTCACAGTTTATCATCTTAATTAAATCCCTTGCATGTCATTCCCTTAATGTACAGTACATCACACATCATTATCAGTTCTTGTATATGATAGCTACAAGTGGCTTTATCTAATTATATAGGTGAGATATTCTTACTATATTTTTTGCCTTCCATTCAGACTATGAATCACACTCAATAAAGGTTCTTTATTGGTATTTGTAGGTCAATGAAGAATCTTTAAAGGGGTCCTATTATGCTTTTTTACATGTTCAACTTTCTTTAGTGTGTATTTTGTCTGCTTGAGCATGAAAAAGTTCTGCAAAGTTACAAAGCCCAAACTCACTCCAAAGGGAGTTATTCTCTATATCAGTAAACACTGTTTCTGAACTCCCTGAAATGCCTTGACTCTACTCTAAATATTCCTCATTTAAATAATACCCGCCCAAGGCATACGCAAAATAAATGGGTGAGGTCTGATTGAATTACGTTAGTAGTGTGTTGAAACTCGTGGTTATGGTAAGGGGTGTTACATTTCCCAAACGCTCGAAATGGTTAACCAATCATGACGCACACTCGTCCAGCCGAGTTTCTTCATGAAACCAATGATGTCTTTATTTTTAATCGTGAGTTCTTTATATTATACAATTGGTTCTTTTAAGAACTGTTTACTGAAAGGTTCTAAAATGTTTATTCCGTGGCATCACTCTGAAAACCTCTTTTAGAGAAGTGTTTTTGTGCAATGAAACTGGCAATACAGGCATTGTAGCACATAACTCCAAATTTCACAGGGTCTGGGCAACTATCACAGCCTCCTCAGAATGCCACGAGTTGTCATTGTCAATGTTGTTCTACAGGAGAAGCTCTTTGGACTTCCCTTTAAACTATGTTTATGGATGCCTCCCTGAATTAGTAGTATGCCTATGTTTGTCCAGAGGAAATGTAGGATCTGGGGCACTATAAATTACAAAAACGGAGCAGGGTTATTTAGGGCACATGGACAGCTGTGTTTGATTTGACAGAGCCAGAATGTGTGTCCAGCCTTGTCTTTATTGTCTAGCTAGATCATTCACAATACCAGTATTTGCATGGCATGAATCTCTCTTATAATGAACGATGGAGCATTCCAGTACAATGCCAAATCCACATAGCTTCTCCCAAGTTTATTGTACCATTCGGACACTGATCTTTCAGTGTAGAAAATCTGAAGATGAATAACCTCCCTGCAACCTCCAGCTCAGATTTTCACCCTGGACCGCACACTCACACATGGAGCCTGGCTCTCGAGGCTGAGATTTGATTGAAAATAAGGAGCAAACGGGCAAGTCTTGGCAGCCCTTGTACTTTGGCTTGAATTGAGGGCTCTAGCGCACCTGATTACATACAGAGCGACTCCAGAGGGAGAAATGTGCACAAGCAGTGAGGCCACAGGCAGGAGAGTACTTTTCCACTCATCTGATATAACTGTGTCTGCTTGATTCTGAAAGACCACTTCTGGTATTAAGCAATAACATTACATAATGTAGAATGATCCAGTTAAATACTGAAGCTTTTTTCTCTCAAATGCCATTTGCAAAGTACATAAATTCTGTCATTTCTTTCTTGTGTCACATTTGTATTGCTGCCTCTGCCCAGCAGCTCGTGAAAGCTTGTTTTAGAGCTCAAATAGTGAATTGTAAGCCAGTTTCGGAGGGTTACACTTACATTCAGAATTCAGAGGGTTACATTCAGAATTACCTGTCAAAAATCATCTAACCTAATGCAGTTGATTACTATGTAACTGCTTTTAGATGTGATTAGTTTCCATTATTTTTACATCATCCGAAACTGGAAAGAAAATCTGAAGGTCTTTTTTAACATTATTATTCATATTAATAAATGCTCTAAAAATGTTGCTCATTGTTATGTAAGTCATAACAGACAGTATTGGCTGGCATCTGTGACAATACACAGATGAGCCAAAACACTATGACCACATGCCTAACATGCTGTTGGTCCTCCGCGTGCTGCCAAAACAGCACCGACCCGTAAAGGCATGGACTCTACAAGACCCCTGAAGATGTCCTGTGGTCCCTGACACCAAGACATCAGCACCACATCCTTCATGTCCTGTATGCTGCGAGGTAGAGCTGCCGTAGATCAAACTTGTTGGTCCAGCACGTCCCACAGACGCTCAATTGGATTTAGATCTGGGGAATTCGGAGGCCAAGCCAACACCTTGAACTCTTCATCATGTTCCTCAAACCATTCTTGAACAATGTGTGCAGTGTGTCAGGGCATTTTATCCTGGTGAAAGAGACCATTTTCACCAGGGAACATCATTGTCATGAAGGGGTGTACCTGATCTGCATCAATGTCTAGATAGCGGCACGTGTCAAATTTACATCCACATGAATGGCCGGACCCAGGGTTTCCCAGCAGAACATTGACCACACACTCCCTCCACCGGCTTGTCATCATCCCACAGTGCAACCTGGTGACATCACTTCCCCAGGCATCAGCACACGTACACGGCCATGCACGTCACAGCAGAGTGTGGTGCACAATTTTTTGTGGCACATTCCTCCATTGCTATTATTGCAATTTTGTGACATGTACCACAGTAGACCTTCTGTAGGCCTGGATCAGATGGGATAGCCTTCATTGGCTTTGTGCATCGATGAGCCTTGGCTCTATAACGGAGACAGACGATGGCGCCAGATGTGTTTATGCAACACGAGAGTCTTTGGTGTGTGATCCGAAAGTAGCATCGGTTCAATTACCCGGATGAGCGGACTTATAAATGGCACTATTGACCAATAAGAATCAAGTATTTCAGAGATCTGAAATCAGTGGTAATAAGTGATGTAAACATGTCCACATTATTTTTCTCATAATGAAGTTTATTTAACAAAGTTCGGAAGGTAATCCAACCAATCAGCACAATAGGAAGCCGGTATATAAAGCGACATGTGAAGGCCAAGTTAGTGCCCATGCATTAGGATCAGTGAGTAGTGAACACACACAGAGCAGTGGGCAGCCCTTTTTACTGTGACAGGGAGCTTGATTTAAAATGTTGTTTTGAACAATTGTGGCTCTTCAAGTCATAAAAGTTGTGAACCACTGGTTTAGAGGAAGAAAGGCTGCAGTGTAGCCTTGTGGTTAAAGCTCAATTTGTACTTTCTAAAGGACAGTTAACTGAAAGGAACCCATAAGTACCCTAATGTTTTGTAGCGTACCTGAGTTTTGAACTCTCATGTACTGGAATGTGTTGGTAGTCATTCAAGGTTCAGAAAAATACTTGCTGTTGTTGAGCAAGAAGAAAAATTTCACAGCACATTCTGAGACTACACAAGAGTGACATTATCTGTCATCCAGCAAAACAGCTCTGTGTGTAGCTGTCAATCTGAGTATGACCGAGGATCCCTGTTTTCTAAATAACCATTAACAAATAATACAACTCACAGCAGCCAACATTTATTTATGTATTCAATACTGTGCTGTGGTATATAGGTCAGTAGCTAAAGTGACTAACAGTCACGGATTTGGACTTTCTTTAGCTATAGTAGTCTATACTAGCTGCGTGGTTCATTGCGTTTCAGTTAGGGATTGCTAAGATTTGCCAGCATTTGTTGAAACTTCAAGAATGATTTTGATTTAAAAGAGGAAGAATACATCTTGTCTCTCCACAAGTGTCCTTCTCTCTTAGAGGAACGTGTTTACAACAGAAACATTGCCAGATGAGTCTGTACACACTGATGTGAAACCCAAAGAGACTTTTGTGAACAGGTACTGGCTCTTTTACCAAAGGAGAAAAATGTACAATATGTGAAAAGTATCTCTTTTGCTTTTGTCAGACCACGCAATACAATTTATTAACTCCAAAACATTTAAAATGACATTGAAAATGTGTAGGAGAAATTACTCAAAGATTTAAAAATTACTCAAAGACGTTTAAAGGTGCAGTGTGTGATTTTTAGCGGCATCGAAATTATTCAGTAAAACTATATGTTATTGCGAATATTATTGTTACTTGTTC
Organism: Siphateles boraxobius; assembly: GCF_051911475.1. NCBI lineage: Eukaryota > Metazoa > Chordata > Actinopteri > Cypriniformes > Leuciscidae > Siphateles > Siphateles boraxobius. The sequence goes on from NW_027509119.1 coordinate 7,983,696, forward strand.
ATCATTGTGTCAGTGTTTTATTCACTGAACTAAGCTTGCTTCCTTGCACGAAGAGCAACAGAGTAATGAAACGCGTTTGTCCATTTAGGGCTACTGTAGAAACATGTCGGCGCATTTCAATGTAAGGGGAGCCGCGGTGTATGTAGATAGAAACTGCTCATTCTAAGGTAATACAAATATAACGGGTCATTAAGTAAGGTCTTTATACACCACTGAAAACCTTTTTCAAGGTAGTGACGAAACGCGCTCTAGCGCTGTGTGTTTGCTGTCGGCTACGGTAGAAACATGACGACACAATATGTCGATCTCCATAGAAGGGGGTGCCTGCGGTTATGGAGATATAAATGTCTCATTCTAAGATAATAAAAACATAACGGTTCATTATGCAAGGTCTTTACACTCTAAAAACTTTAACCATGGTTTACTCAATTTTTTTGGCGAAAAATTTTTACACTTAAAAATATTGATTTAATTTGAAAGCAGTGAAATAAATTACATACACTGTATAAACTGAGTAAATGTAAGTTAAAAAATTAAGTAGATCTGAGTAACTGCATTTGGTACATTAACAAATAAAATTGAGTAGAATGAATTGGGGAACAACATTTAAAAAAACAATATGTATGAGTAATATCAACTGTTTTTATTTATTAGTAATAGGCCTATTAACTTTTTCATTTCCTTTAAACCTTTGTAAAAAATATATTCCATACAACCACCGGTACATGACATTGGCCTTTATTGTCGAAGAGTACAGCAATAACGTTACAGTGGATTTTATACGGTTTTAGCATAAATAATATTGCCTGCATATAAACTTATGTAACAAACATTTTAGAAATAAAAATTAAACATTTAAACATTCAAGTAATTCAAGTTTAATCAACCGGTCTGTTATCCAGTTTCCACCGGATCAGCGCTGGTTCTCGTGCCGGAGATGGACTCGCGCTCTGCGGGTGAACCTCGAACTTCAGACCGCCGTCCTGCGTTTCACTCAGAGCAAAAAGATGCTGCGACGCGAGTACAAAACCTGCTAATAAACAAACAGTGCACAGTTCTGAGAACATTTTATCATCCAAATTAGTTATATTCATTATCTTTAGGAATATAGTCTTGTTATAGGCTTTACAATAACGCAAAAAGAAAGTCGCGACACTCGTTTAAATTAGGTGAGTCACATATGTTCTTTTGCTTTAAATAAAATGATTTAAAGCACAGTAGTGATTTTATAGATAAAATAAAACATACACAAACCTGAATTTCACAGAGGAAATACATATAATCTGCGACTCCGAGAAGAGAAAACTGTTCTGGAGACCGGAGGAGAGAATTCAAACAGCGCGCGTTCACTCAACCGTTGAGTCGTCGTCATCTCCGTCGTCACATCAGAGGGTGGGGGAGGGGCGCATTGTTTTAATTGAGTAAACTTACTCAATTTCTTATGTATGTGTCAAATATGAATAATATTGATTTGAATAAAGTAATATTTGTGGTTCTTGAAGCAGATCAGTTTAATTATGCATTCTCAAAATATTTTGACGGAAATTTCACAAATAGATTAAGTATATTTTAAATTAATAATTGGTTAGTCAAAAACTAAATTCTTTTAGCGAAAAAAACTTAAATATAACTGAAAATTTTAGACAAAATTAACTGTTGGATTTTTAGTCAATTATTTTTGTATGTTCAACTCAAACTATCACGTAAATGATGTTCAGAGATTTTATTAAGTTAATAAAGTTAACTATAACTGTGATATTTACTAAGCCACTGAATTATTTTTTAGAGTGTATACACCACTGGAAACATAGTAGATCTTATATTGCATTTCTGTCAATAGATCCTCAGAAATATTACACATTGCACCTTTAAGACAAACAAACTGTAGCTCAGTATACTGCGTGAAAAAAGTAAAAGACAACAGTAAGAGTGTCAGGATGCTATAAGATGCTCTGTACAAGAGCCAGGAAAGAGGCTTAAACTGCAGGATTCTTCCGAGTAAAAGCCCCTCTTCAGAGGACCAGAGGAGATAACCATGAGTTACTGTTGTGGAAAAACAAGGCAGTCAGGGGAAACATGTGTAAATCAAAATAACTCTGTAAAAACAAAATGGTCAGGGTGTCAACCCCAAAACACACACACACACACACACACACACACACACACACACACACACACACACACACACACAAACAAACATACTGTAGCTTTCTTACTCCTTTCAGACTAAAATCTTTATGAAATATGCAAAATATACACAAAGTATGCCCCTGTTTTATTTCTTGTGCAGACAGAAGATTATTTTTTATAGATATTTGAATAGTTTTTTTAAAGTCCATTTTATAGGCATTGGTTCTGAAATTAAGTAACATCCAAGTAATTATAACAGTAAATAAAAGTAAAAGTAAATAAATGACTAATTAATACACAATAATTTGAGATTTTGGTTATCAATAATTTTTATTTATAGACTAATAGTTTGACTTAAATTGTTTACTAGAATGGAAGTACTGATTTAGAATATTTTTGTTTTAATTTTATTATTTTATTTAATTTTATTTAATTTTATTTAATTTTATTTAATTGTATTTATGAACAATAAATAGTTTCTCCTTACTAAACATTCCAGTTCTCTGTGTTTAAATTAATATTTTAGAGAGACAATGTTAAATTCAGCATGAGAGGCGTCATTTATTTTCACATGAGAGATTTATCACCATATTTAAAATCAGTAAATAAACGAATACAAAATCATTATAAATGCTGGTTGTTTATCGTATTCTTAACTAACTTTTTTCTTCTTCTTTCTTTCTTTAGTCAAACTAAAATTATAACTGTAAGTAGTAAAACATAAGTTCAAACCTGCAACATTTTGGTGACCAGCTTGGGTTCATTTTCATCAAAATGAATGTCAACACATAAAAAGTGCTGCTAGAATAGAATAGAATAGAATAGAATAGAATAGAATAGAAGCTTTTTTGGTCATGTGATATGATTCTCATAGTCTGACTCATGATGTAGATGGCAGCATCCAATATTTACATTTTGGGTGACAAACACCAAAGAAACCTCAGGGAAAAGTGACATCTATTGGAATGGAGGCTGTGTCTGAACGAGATAGACAGACGTGAGGGATGTGGGACTTCTGGGGATTTTTTTCTCTTTAAGTTGCTTCTTTACAGCTGAAATTGCCAGTTCCAAGAGCGGGGATTTTGTCTGGAACTGGAGCTGCTGCCCCCTCCTCTTCCAGCATACGTCAGCGGCTGGCCTAAATGACTCGCTCCCCATGTCAGACTGGTGTTTTTCCTCCTGGGACATAAAAAAAGTTGGGGCACTTGAACTCTTTAAAGAGCCAGACCCTGCGACGACCAACATGTGTGCGCACTGCACAGACGTCACAACAAACCAACCATATAGTTAATTTATAGTTCAGTGGAACTACAAACAGCTCTAGTTTTACCTCTTATAGTCATCTGTTTCTTGTAGTCTTTCTAACTATATGCTGTTGAACAAATAAAACCATTCACATCCTACATGGTTAGAATAAGTCAATTACAGAATAAGGGAATATAAAACCCTTTGACTGAATTTGATTAAAAACATTCCATGTATGGAGTTGGGTTACTGACAATGGGAGACAACTTGTTATAATCTTTGTAAAAGTGGTGATGTTTTAGTCTCAGTAGAGGGAAAGCAAAGTGGAAACAAGCGAGTATCATGTCCTGGGCTTGTCTTTGTTTCTGAATGCCAGCACAGAAGGCCTGGAGAGACTGAGCCTCTTGTGGGGTGAGTAAACTCGCCTCACTACCAGTCTTGTTCTTTTAGTCTGGGAGAGAAACCTTTCCCAGAACCTTTCCGATCAGACTCAGGGGAGTTTGTGTTGGCAAGATCGGCCACCCTTCAAAGACTACGTCACAACTGCACAATCAGTGATATGAGGACGTTTTCCCTATGATTCCGGTTTAATGACGATCATAATCGTTCTTGGAATACAGTCCCTCTGATGATAAGAGGGTATTTCCAATGAGTCACATTTTGACTTGTACAGAAGTGTTGTTGTAACATCATATATTAAGGGTGAGAAATATTAGTAGACATATTGTGGTTTCTGTGTCTGGGTTATGTATTAATCAATTGTCTTACTTTTTTTTAATTAAGAAAATGGGTTTTTAATGTACTGTGCTGTGATAATGAGATGCTTAATCAATGTTTGAGATGTTTGACCAACCAACCAATCAATCAATCAATCAATCAATCAATCAATCAACGAAACAATCGATCAGTGAATGAATGAATGAATAAATTATTATTAAACAATGAAAATAAAATAAAAAATGATATGTCCCTTCTAATATTTTATCAAAAACTAGTATTTAGAAAGTTCAAACTGTGTTGTGGAAAAATGCTTCCAAGCTCACAGTTCATATATACAAATATATATATATGTGTTTGTGCAAAGATTTTTATGAAGACAACAATTGATGGTATAATGTATTGGACTTTTTAAAATCAATTTAGTAGTGTGTGTTTTTAGATGCTAATAATGTAATTTTAGAAAATGCATATTTTATGAGATTTGCAGTACTGCAGCAAATCAGACATTTTGCTCAAACCACACTTTTACAGTAAACATTTTAGCAGTAAACATAACACAAAACACAAAGTTAAAACGAGTCCTGTTGGCACTGAGAACCATCTCCATCAAACAGTTCAGTGTTAGCTCATTTAAAGTCTTTCTGCAGAGTCAGTCTGGGTTATGCAATATCCATTAAATGAAATTTGTAAGGATGTGATGCTCTCTGAAAGGACATTTATATGGTTTTCAGTGTTTTAATGGACGAACTTTATTTTGTACACTGACAGCAACCTTCCTTCAAACACTGCAGTGGGCCATGCTCTGGAGGGAAGAGGTGGTATCAGAGCCCATTCTGCAGACGCCAACATAATCTTCTGAGAATCTCATGAGCATATGGTGGCAATAAAAGACTCGACATCCATCAAACAGCACCTCACAATAAGCCACCACACCATCAATGGTCCAAAACATCGTTGAGATTCAGCTTGTTGTTTTAAAAATCTCAGCAGGACTGTGGGACTCTGTGCATTAGCAATGTGGTAAAATGCTATACAGGAATAGAAATCTTAAACTGAAACATATGTGTTGTCTTCCCACCATGACAGTGTGTCATTTTGGAGGGAAAATTAGCACATTATACTGTAAACCAAAAAACAGCATTGTGGTAAATTGGTCCTGAACCATGATTTGACTCGTATTCCATATACATCCGTCTTTGCGTCATAAACAGTTTCTCCTAACTGAACAATTTACAAGCATTACATGCATAATTTATTTACACATGAGGAATTTGATATAACCATATTTATCTTAATTATATTTTGATATTATTCATCTGGGAATAGGGAATAGAAACATTTTGTACATTTATTGGTTCTGTGTGTATCAATCTGAATGCAGTCTTTGCATAGTTTGGGGAAATTACATTAAATTAGTTCAAAACATTGAATGTTGTGTTCATTAAAGTGGCATTAAAGCTATTACATGCTTTTTTTTTTTTTTTTGGAGTCTCCTACAATAGGTTTACATGCATCCAATATCAAAAAACACCTTAATTTTCTCATTATATACTTTGCAGCAATACCTCTTTTCTCACAGTGCCTGAAACGGTTCGATAAAGGATTCAGTCTCTCTAAACCCTAAAATTAAACTCTAAAGCCTACTCTCCTGTGATTGGTCAGATGGCCCAGTCTTTTGTAATTGGTCTACCGATTACAACGTGAACCGGAAATGAAATGCACATTACCATATCTGAATTTCAGCTCCAGAGGCTTCCTCGATGCTTAATACACAGTGATACAAAAAGTAAAAATGGAGTCGGTTTTACCATATCAATTTGAACCGGAGTCCTCATCCTTGGAAGTGCATACAAACTAAGTTTAATTTCATAGTACAGAAAACATGAACCAAACTCTTCCAGGCCTCATGCTTAGTGTTCCAGGCCTCAGTACAGTGTAGGTTCATGCAGAAAGTAAGACTGGAAATATTCACAACTTGTTTCAGGCAGTTTTGAATCGGTTCATTCTTTTAGGAGACAATAACTCCATTTATCGTGCACTTTGATCTTTAAAACTTTGCAGATTCCTTTTACACTCACAAACAGCCATATAACACACTGCATGAAAGGAAATATGCGATCAAGCATTAAAGGGGCACTTTAAGAAGTCTGGTCTACTTGCCCACAAAATCCAGAAAGGTTTATATACTGATTATATAATGTATCTGGAACATATGTGTTCATATTTTTGGTTTTAACAGTGTGAACAAATATGTGTATATTAGTGATGGTGTTCCCAGATCTCAGGTGATTTACTGCAGCTCTTCTACACACCAGATACACACCATTTCCTTTGCTTCTGTTATTGGAGGGCACTATGTGTCTCTAAGGCCCCTCACCTTTGACTGCTGTTATAGCATGATCCTTAAACAGATGTCTGTATGACATGCAGAAACACAAGGATGTACCTTAACCTTACTGTACTTTAGAAGTGGCATCTGGATATCATGATGGTTCAAAGACTGTTAATGACCAGCAGGCCTAGGTAGTTTTTCTGTATCTTTTTCTAGGAAAAATCAGTGCAATTCTGTAAAATGTGTTAAGAAGAGCTGAAGTTCCAACTCATTTCCCAGTGGAAATCAGAGACAAAGGCCTGTGTAGGGGTATAGCTGATTTTATTTTCTTTATAGACCTTGAGGAAACTGAATGTAACCGATAATATTGGATTATTTGGACTAGTTTAAATAAATAAAACTTTTTTTCAAATTGAATATGTGCTCAGCTCTAAAATATTTTATCAGCATATTGTACTCTATGTTATATTCCAAGTAGCCTGACATGTATTACAAGTATTTTGCTTTCTGGTTGCTTGACGCAATAAACCTTTGTCCTTTTCTTTTTCTTACCTACGACACATTAGAAGCTTTTTGCATAATCCTATGAATTAACTTGAAAAAGAATCATTCTGAATTTCCAAAAATCACTCCTGAATCAAATTTAAAATTGATTCTTGAATCAAATTGATCACCCAAAAACTACATTTCTGCACTTTCGTGAATGCTTTCATCAAGACTAACACAGTGCAAACACAATATAAATAAGAGATTCATTGTGGAGTGTAGACAGTCACAGCACCTTTGATTACTTCATTACTTCAAGTAGTTTTTTGTAACATTCCGATAACGTGGCATTGAGCAATAACGCCATGGCCTAATTTTGACTAGAAAGAATGATTCAGAAAGAAGGAAAGATTCTCAGTTTCCACAAACACTCCTCCAGTTGTCTGTTCTCCAGCATCACCAGACCTTATTCCCTCCTTTCTCTCATTCTCCAGAGTTCATTTTGATCAAAGAACTCATCGTTTCTGTTGAGTTCTACTTAAATCCTGTGTCCTCCTCCATGAAAGTCCTGGTCTATCCTACTTCTGCCAAATCATCAATCCAGCTTATAATCGGTTTTGAAATTGGAAGACCAAAACAAAAGACCAGACTTCTGGGATAAATTAATATGGCAAACATTGTACTGCAGTTCCCCTCGTCGTTTTAAAAGTATGCATTGGCTTTGCCCATCCTATTTTCCCTTTCCAAGAATCCTCACAAATACTAATGCAAATCCTGCAATAATTCAATCTCTCTTGCATGCAGAACAACAAACCTCCCTGGAGTTTGTGGGTTGTATATTCTCTTCGTGTCAAATGTCTGTATTGAAATTAGTAACCCTGTGATCCTATAGTGACTGAGCTAAAAAGTTAGAAGTTGAAAACGGTTTTGTTCTATGATTCAGTCTGCCGTTTAAGACTGCTGACTGCTGCCTTCGGCTAGATTGTTTCCATAATGCACAGCAGTGGGTTAATAACCAAAGCATGTGAATTAATGTCCCTGAGTCATCCCAAATTACATTTTCCAATGCTGAGGTGTCAAAAACTCAAGTCGCAAACTCAATCAAACAATCATATAAGTAGGGCATTGCAGCTCCAGTAAAACATTTGGAAAAACGTGGGATTGTTAAAGATTTTATTATAGAATTTGATAACCTTACATAATAATCTCATGATCCTATGGATATTTACTGTAAGTTTGCATTCACCATTAAAGATGATGTGCATCACACAAATGTTTGCATTTTTCCATTATTTTCAGAAACAATTCATTTCACATAGCAAAAAATGTCCCATTTCGAATTGCAGACTTATATAAGTAACAAATGTCATGTTTTAGACATTTGTTAAGACATTTCAGAGATCTCTTTTTTTCTTTCCTATTAGTGTCATCATAAAATCATCACCACAGCAGACATGAGGTTTCTAAATACACCCAACCCTGTTCTTGCGCTTGTCAGTTATGTTCCAGAGAGTATCCGACCGTTTAAACAGCAACAACAGATGTTCAATAAACACAGGTCTGAAGTGTCAGCATGTTTTAAGCATTCAGAGATGCTATTGTGGTAAAACTGGCAAATTCCTTCTTGTCTCCGTCATGAGGAAGACCAGATTAAAGGGCAGAACAGAATCATGTATCTGATGAAAACCCCCTGTCTACCATAATAAAAGTAAACAAAATGTTCTCAAAACAACATATGCAGTTTTTCGTTTTGTTTTTATACAGTTTTTATCATAATGACAGTTCACAATACTTCTATTGTTTTTGAAATATTATTAAAGTTTAGGCTACTGCTGAATGTACTGAAGCATTTATGGTAAACTAAAATTTTCTATTAAAACTTATATATATATATATATATATATATATATATATATATATATATATATATATATATATATATATATATATATATATATATATATTAAATATATCAGTTTTATACACATTTATAATTATAAAGTTGTAATTGCCATGCAAACTGTCCAATATTTTGATTCTCATTTTAAGTAGTTGCTAATTCAGTGTATTTTTTATAAGTACCCTTGTGAAAAAAAAATTTGCTTGTATTTAATGTGCACTTCAATTCTCCCAGCTAAACAAAAATATGTTCTTCGAATGTTTTGCTGAAATTCCCATTATGTTATGAAAATGTTATGTCTGAGTGTTTTTTAAATGTTCAAAGTGTCCAGTTCCCTTACGAAGGGAACTCAACGATGCGTCCATCGACGCCATGGGACGCCCCAGCGTGACTGCGTCTGAAGCATCTATGTCAACTAGTCCAATGGAAAGAATGAGCGTCACGGGCGGGTGACGTCATGACCAGGATATGATAAAAGCACATCCGGTGCAAACCGGCATTAGCTTCTGTTGCCTCAGCAAGCGATCTGTGTTATACTGTCTCTGTCTATTTATTGTTGTCTGTTGCAATTTATTCGGAAACGTTATGGCGAAACAAGTGTACAAGCAGTGTGTTCCTCCCTGCCCGCGTTATTTAACGGGTGGGGACACACACGAGCTTTGTGTCATTTGTTTGGGAGTGTAGCATGCGGTCTCAGCCTTCGAGGGGGCTGAGTGTCAACACTGTGAAATGCTTCCGCTCCGCATGCTCCGCTCTCGCCTGTCACTCTTTGATGAAAAGAGTGGGCAGGCTCGCGATCCTCAGGGATCAGGACCCGCGTCTGCCGAGGCGGCGCGGAGAATGCATTCCTGGGGATCGCAAAAGGATCTTTCGGAGGGGTTGGAGACGGGTCCGCGGGCCTTTTCTCCTTCCTTACCCGGAAGATCCAGCGCTCTCCCCCCGGTGTCGGAAGCACGCACTGCGGTTTCTTCCGCCCGGGGAGAGAGCCCTCCATTACTTCAATGCTCTTCCTCCGAGGAGGTCGATGTTATGAGTATGGAGAGTGAAAGCACACACATGGGGGAAAGAGATTCACAATTTATTTCCCCAGCATATGATGAGCTGGTGGATGTTATGTCACGGGCTGTAGAGAAATTAAATATTGAATGGCCATCTGAGAATAAAGGCGCTCGTCCTAAAAGTAAATTAGATGAGCGCTTTTTATCTTCCACGACATTATCTCCACCACGAGGGCTTCCCTTTTTTCCCGATCTTCATAATGAAATATCGAAATCGTGGAATAAACCTTACTCTTCACGACTTTTTAGCCCTCAAGTTAACACTTATTCGAGAATAAGAGGGCTAAAAGAGTATGGTTATGAGGCGATGCCCCAGGCGGAACAGAATTTAGCCAGCTATCTTTCGCCTGGTCCCGCATCGTCCCTGAAAGCCTCGGCTTTGCCCACTAGACCGCTTAAAGCCACCTCGGTTTTAGTGGGCAAAGCTTATACGGCAGCAGGTCAAGCTGGAGCATGTCTGCACACAATGGCAGTGCTTCAGGCTTATCAAGCTGACCTGCTGGGGGATCTGGATAGTAGTGAGGGAATTTCTCATGACGATATTCGAGAACTTCGTCGGGCTACCGATCTTTCTCTCAGGGCTACTAAGGAGACCGCCAGAGCAATTGGGCGGTCTATGGCAGCCTTGGTAGCTACTGAGAGACATTTATGGTTAAATCTGTCAGAGATTAAAGAAAAAGATCGAGCTTTTTTATTAGATGCTCCGCTTGAACCTTCTGGTCTCTTCGGCGACGCAGTCCACGCGGTCGTCGAGAGATTTCAGGAGTCTAAAAAACAAGCTGACGCTTTTAAAAAGTTTATCCCTCGCCGTGTCCAGCCCCCTGGGGCTGCTGGGCGTGAGCAGCCCCAGCCGTCGAGCTCATCATATCGTGTGCATCAGAAAGAGAGTGTTGCATCTCGTGCACCTCCACGTAGAGACTGGAGACAGACGCAACCCTCTCAACCGAAGTTTTCTAAGTCGAAGCCGGATCTGAGGACCGTTCTTCAGGCGAAGAAGACTTCGGTTAAAAAAAAAAGGTCCTGATGTTCACGCATCAGGCCTGTGAGGACAGCCCCGACCGAAGTGGAGCGGTGTACACCTCATTTTACGGTGCCCGTTCCATTTCGGGGTCCTCACGAGACCGTTCTGCCAACCCTGCCACCCTCGGTGCTTCAGGGCGCAGCGGTCTCCAGCGAGTCGCTGATGCTATGCTGCGGCACAGCATCGGTTTCGTGCCCTCTGAGGGGGGCCTTAGAGCGGCCAGTTCAGGTAGTTCCTGCCATTATGTTTCAGGCTCCGGAATTGGCTGTCTCGATAACACCAGAGACCAGCCTCGAGAGGCTGGTTCCCTTAGTAAATTTTCTGGCAGCGTGGAAGCTTCTGCCGAATATTTCTCATTGGGTCCTGCAGATTGTAGAGAAAGGATACAGAATCCAGTTTGGTTCTCGTCCTCCTCGTTACAACGGGGTGCTGCCCACAGTGGTGCATCCCGAGCAGGCTCTGGTAATGGAGCAAGAGGTAAAGGCCCTGTTAGCAAAGGAAGCTATAGAACAGGTGTACTCACCCGACAGAGAGTCGGGTTTTTACAGCCGTTATTTCATTGTTCCAAAAAAGGATGGGGGGTTGCGTCCCATTTTAGATCTTCGTCTGTTGAATCGTTCAGTACAGAAACTCAAGTTCAAGATGCTGACACTCAAACAGATCGCGACTCAAATCAGATCCGAGGACTGGTTTGTCACGATAGATCTGAAGGACGCCTACTTCCATATCTCCATCCTCCCTCAGCACAGGAAGTTCCTAAGGTTTTCTTTCGGGGGCAAAGAATACCAATATCGGGTTCTTCCTTTCGGTCTAGCTTTATCACCCCGCACGTTCACGAAATGCGTGGATGCAGCTCTAGCCCCTCTCAGGCTTCAGGGCATACGTATTCTGAACTACATCGACGACTGGCTGGTTCTGGCGGAATCAGAGCAGTCGGCGGTTCGGCACCGAGGTGTCGTTCTCGCTCATATGCAGATGTTGGGGTTGAGGCTCAACGCCAAGAAGAGTGTTCTTTCTCCAGTACAGAGAACCACTTTCCTTGGTGTGGTATGGGATTCAGTGACGATGCGGGCCACTCTATCGCCCGTTCGTGTAGCTGCTATCCTGACAGCCACCAAAGAGCTAAAGCTAGGCCAGTCACGCACTGTGAAACAGTTCGAGAGACTGTTGGGTCTCTTGGCGGCAGCGTCCAACGTGATTCCTTTTGGCCTGCTGTACATGAGACCTTTACAGTGGTGGCTAAGGACCAGAGGGTTCTCCCCGAGGGGAAACCCACTTCGTATGATCAAGGTCACGCGGCGGTGCCTTCGTGCCTTAATTATATGGAGGAAACATTGGTTCTTAACCCAGGGTCCGGTATTGGGAGCTCTTTGCCATCGTGTTACGATCTCGACAGATGCTTCCCTCACCGGCTGGGGAGCGGTAATGGAAGGCCGCTCGGTTCAGGGTCTGTGGAAAAGTCATCATCTTTCGTGGCACATCAATTGCCTGGAGATGATGGCTGTCTTCAATGCGTTGAGACAGTTTCTCCCAGACCTGAGGGGCCATCATGTGCTTGTACGAACAGACAACACATCAGTGGTCTCTTATCTGAACCGTCAGGGGGGTCTGCGGTCGCGTCCGCTCTGCAAACTGGCGCACCAGATCCTCCTGTGGTCTCTGGGGAAGGTACTCTCCCTGAGGGCAGTGTATATTCCTGGGGACCAGAATGTGGGGGCAGACATCCTGTCGAGGCAGGAGCTGAGGCCAGGGGATTGGAGACTCCACCCCGAGGCGGTGGAGAAAATTTGGGAGTTTTACGGCCAAGCAGAGGTGGATCTGTTTGCGTCTCAGCACACGACGCACTGTCCACTTTGGTTCTCCCTTACTCACCCAGCCCCCCTGGGGCTGGATGCTATGGTGCAGACCTGGCCGAGGCTACGTCTGTACGCATTTCCCCCTGTTGCTCTGCTCCCAGGAGTTCTGGAACGAGTCCGCCAGTACGGAATAAGCCTACTGCTTGTAGCACCACGCTGGCCGAGTCGGATCTGGTTTGCGGACCTGATCCACCTCTTAGACGGTCCTCCCTTGGAGATCCCGATCAGGAGAGACCTTCTGTCTCAGGCCGGGGGCACAATATTTCACCCTCGGCCAGAGATTTGGAACCTGTGGGTTTGGCCTGTGAGGGGGCCCAACTCATAGGGAGTGGTCTCTCAGCTGAGGCTGCTGAGACCATCCTAAGCTCCAGAGCTCCAGCTACTAGGAAACTATATGCGCTGAAATGGAAAGTTTTTTCTGTATGGTGTCACCGACATCATTGGGATCCGGTTAACTGTTCTGTGAACACAGTACTCGAGTTCTTGCAGGAGCGCTTTACGTCAGGTTTATGTCCTTCCACACTTAAGGTTTACGTGGCGGCCATTGCGGCTTACCACGCCCTGGTTGGGGGTACATCGTTGGGTCGAGACCCCCTGATTACACGTTTCCTTCGTGGCACACTGAGGCTGAGGCCTGCAACTCGCACTAGGGTGCCAGCTTGGGATTTGGCATTAGTACTAGAAGGCCTGTCTAGGGCTCCATTCGAGCCCTTAGATTCGGTTTCAGAGAAATTTCTTACCCTTAAGACTATCTTTCTGCTAGCTATTTCGTCCCTTAAGAGAGTTGGAGACCTTCAGGCCCTTTCGGTTTCCCCCACTTGCCTTGAGTTTGCACCGGGGATGGTCAAGGCATTCTTATATCCAAAACAGGGATACGTCCCTAAGGTGCCGACCTTGATTCCGAGGCCTATCGTGCTGCAGGCTTTCTGTCCTCCTCCTTTTACATCTGCGGACCAGGAAAGGCTGAACCTCTTGTGTCCAGTGCGAGCACTGGATACTTATGTTCATCGGACATCTTCTATGAGGAAGTCCGACCAGTTATTTATTTGCTTTGGATCACCTAAGAAGGGTCTTCCTGCTTCTAAACAGACGGTTAGCAAGTGGATAGTCGAGGCTATTTCACTTGCATACGAGTACTCTGACCATCCGTGTCCCTTGGTGGTCAGAGCTCACTCAACGAGGGGTATGGCGGCCTCTAAAGCCTTGTTATTTGGGGTTTCCCTCCAAGACGTTTGTGATGCGGCAGGCTGGTCCTCACCGCTCACATTCGTTAGGTTTTACAGTTTGGACCTGGATGCTGCCCCAGGTTCTCAGGTGCTTAGTGCTTAGTTACAACAGACTGACACTCAGGTACTTGGAATTCTGGCGCTTTGGGTATTCTCGTTCCCATGGCGTCGATGGACGCATCGTTGAGTTCCCTTCGTAAGGGAACGTCTCAGGTTACTATTGTAACCATAGTTCCCTGAGAACAGGGAACGAGACGATGCGTCACCCTGCCATACTTCCTGCATCCCTGTGATCGGCTTGCTTCGGCAATTTTCGAAGCTAATGCCGGTTTGCACCGGATGTGCTTTTATCATATCCTGGTCATGACGTCACCCGCCCGTGACGCTCATTCTTTCCATTGGACTAGTTGACATAGATGCTTCAGACGCAGTCACGCTGGGGGCGTTCCCATGGCGTCGATGGACGCATCGTCTCGTTCCCTGTTCTCAGGGAACTATGGTTACAATAGTAACCTGAGACGTTTTTCTTATGTATCGAGAACTTTTTTTGTCTTGGTTAATGTGAATGTTAGAGAAACATTACATTCTATAATTTTTGAAAATGTTATGAAAATGTTATTTCTGAATGTTTTCTGAACATTCAAAATGTCCAGTTTTTAAATGATTTAAGAATGTTTTTTTCCTCAACATTAAGAGAACATATGTTAACTATTAATAACATTATAAGAACGTTCCATAAACATTATTTTATGAACGTTTTGTCCTTACATTTACATAACTTTTAAAGAATGTTTGTGAAAGTTATGGGAACGTTCCCTGTTAGCTGGGATGTTTCTTAACACACTTAAGTACTCTTTTTAAAAAGTAAATTGTAAATCATTATGTTTAAATAACCTTTTATAATAAGATGTACACTTATTTTGAAGTCATGTTTTCTAACTTATTATAACAAATCGCACGTGTTATTTGATATTACATTTAAAGTTAATATATTTTAAAAATACTAAATTGCAACTTTATAATTATAAATGTGTATAAAACTGATATATTTAAATATATATATATATATATATATATATATATATATATATATATATATATATATATATATATAAAAGTTTTAATAGAAAAATTTTAGTTTACCATAAATGCTTCAGTACATTCAGCAGTAGCCTAAACTTTAACAATATTTCAAAGACAATAGAAGTATTGTGAACTGTCATTATGAATTATGACACATAAAGATATACTTAAGTCCTACTTAAGTGGGTCAAAATATACCCTTAAATTCAACCAATTGTATTTATTGTCAGGGATTATCAAGGATTATCTGTGTTTCTTTCAGTTATGGATGGTCTTATCACATGTTCTAGTTTTCAGTTACTCATTGTTTGACTATCTGTCGCACAATGTTCATTTAGTTAATTATTCTGCTCTTTTGTTTAAGCCCTGTGTTTCTTTCAGTTCATTGCCTTTCCTCGTCAAGCTTGGGTTGGTTGTTTTGTTCGCGCTTCACCTAGTTCAAGTATCCTGAGTATTTTGTTTCTTTGAGTTTGTGTCTAATAAAATTAGTTGCTGCATCTACGTAGATCTGGTCAACTTTCTGTATTGCTGTAACCAACACCTGAAAATGATACATTTTTTATTTCATTTTAAATATGTAAAAAAAATGTGTAGCCTACTTTAATGTACTTTTAACAGTTATTCAAGGGTATTCGTAATTATGTTTAGTTGCAGTTTATTACATATAGCATTGTTTTTGCCTGCTGTGACTCCATCATCGCAAGTCCTAAATGATTTTGAAGAGTTAGACGTGTTCCTGGGTCAGCATATTTTGTTGATCCTGGAACAACATTCCTGTCTGAAAATTTAATCCATATCCCTATCTCTAAACCTACCCGACCCATAACTTATCCCTATGCGGGAAATGATAAGTGTACAACACTTAATCCAGGCCCTGGTTATTTCTAGGCTTGATTACTGCAATGCTCTTCAGGCTGGACTTCCATTATGTGTAACTAAACCTCTACAAATGATCCAGAATGTCTTCAACGAGCCCAAAAGGACCCACGTCACTCCTCTCCTCATCTCTCTGCAATGGCTACCACTCGCTGCTCGCATCAAGTTCAAGGCAATGATGCTTGCTTACAGATCGACCACAGCCTAAGCTCCCTCTTACGAGTCTACATCCGTGCCAGAAGCCTAAGATCGGTCATTGAACGACGGCTCGTGGTACCATCTCAGAGAGCCACAAAATCACTCTCCAGAACATTCTTATTCATGGTTCCATAATGTGGGAATGATCTCCCCACCCTCATCCAGAATGCAGAATCCATTACAACATTCAAAAGACCACTGAAAACTCATCTCTTCCATGAGCACTTAACATAGAAGAAAGAAGAAAAATAAAAAAATAAAAATTCTTTCCTTTTCATCCTTTTTTTTTTTTCACGCACCTGGCCTAAAATTCTAATTGTTTTCAATGGGAGCACCGCGTTTTTTAAACGCCATGAGCGTAACGAGGCGCTGAGCGTGTATTTAACGCTCAAGCGCTGAGCGCCCGGCATTTTTTACTGGTCGCCGAGAGTTGAAAAATTTTCAACTTTGGGTAAAACGCAGCGCTCATCACTGTCACTTTTTACACAGCCATCCAATCACAGTGGAGGAGGGGCGGGACAAATACCACACCGACCAACTGTCACAACATTCTTTCTGTACAAAGACATCAATCAGCAGAGCTAACTGAGCAAAATGGATGAAAAATACACATTTTTATTATGAAACAAATTATCTATGAAATCAGTTACAAGTAAACTGTGCTGCGGATATTCTGTATCATAGCAACGAATCGTCTCAACTAAAAAAACGCAGCGCTGCCAAAACGCTCTCAAGCGCCCACAGCTAGGCGTTTTCAGCAGAGCGTCTAGCATTTTCAGCTGGCTAAAAACGCTTTGGTGGACACACGGCCTTATGCTACTCTGAGCAATGCCTGTACTTTGTATTTTGAGCACTTCTTGCGTTGTTTTTGCCTCTTCACGATGACTTGACTTGTCTTTAGCCCTCAGGTGCAAGTCGCTTTGGATAAAAGCATCTGCTATATGACGAAATGTAAACACTTGTGTAGAAGCTCTAACCCTGGTTGTAAGCCTAAACTTGACATAAATTGTAGACTTATCCCTCAAATCTGATTGGTTGATTAGAATGTTGTTCCAGGATGAACAAAGAAGTTGATCCAGGAACATGTTGCACTACCTGCACCTGGCCAGAGTGTGACATAAAACATGCATCTCCATGCGCTTAGACAACCTGTTTTATAAACGTTTCAGTAAGAATGTGTTCTGGCAAAGAACCTAACCGCCATTCTAGATGAGAACTGTTTGTCTCAGATTTTTGGACAGGCCTCGTTCAGTCTAGCTCTATTCCAGCAAAGTACTTGCTTTCAGGTATTCGTACCAAGAATTCATTTTATAACATGTCGTGCATCCACCGATCACCCCGACTGAAGTCTAAATCATTTATATCGAAATATCTGTGATCTGTATACTCCCACTAATCTTCATACACTTAAATAAGAAACAGTATGAAGTGTTGACCAGTGCTTGTGTGGTCTAGGGGAGTTTTGTGATATGGTTCTCAACATATCCTGTTTATTGGACAGTATATAAAAAAGAGTCCAGTGACCTAAATACATTTTCTTCTGAAGCAAAAGACAGACACAATCTCAGTATCATAGATTTTTATAGCCTTATTTTCAATTTGTGCAAAAAACAATTATCTTCTAGCTTTAAAAAGAAACATACACTGTCATCCTCATACAATACTGACAATACTGAAAACAAAGCACAAATCAGAATATTTACACGCACAATTTTTAAAGACTGTACAAACATCATACTCAAATGTATTGCTGCACTGAGGTAACCAATTCAAGAAAGTGAAAAAAGTCAAATAAAAGTAGGTGAAAAGTAAAAAGCAGCAAACCAGAAGCCTTCAAAGGGATTATAGTGCTCCTCGGCCCATATAAGAACATCTATATTTAGTCTGAATCCTGGACTCTGAACACTATACAACTAAGAAATAATGCATTTAGATAAGACATACTTTAATTCTGTTTCTTTCCTCCCAGAGGTATGACTTTACATGCTTTCAGCGTAAGTACGTTTTTATAATGTTGCAGTATAAAAGTGGTTTAAACAAATCGATGTTCAGCCGCCACTGTGCACTTGAGACAAAGTTAAACTTCCAATGAAATTGTTTTTGGCCGTAATGTAGGACTCTGGGTTGACTTTTGATTCTCAAGTGAGCACATATCATGTGTCAAATTCATAAATATTTGGTTCTGTTCCACATAATTTGCAGTTCTGAGCAGGGGTTGAAGGACACATAATAATAAATAACAAAAATGAAGGTATGATAATGAAAGATGAGCCTAAACATGCTCTAAGTGATGCTGAATTCTCCCAGGACTGCACATTGTTTCAATGTTTTTGCACCTTTACCATAATGACCGAGTGGTGTTGACTCTGGAAAGCTCACATGCATTATGAAGGGAAGTTCTATTTTGGTTGGAGTTCTGCCTCCTTTTCTTTCCCATTTCTCTGCGTAGCATCTGTTTGCCCAGTCCAGGTCCAACAGATCCCCACTACTGTACTGTACACACTCAATACTATTGCGATAGTGTGTCAGTCAACAGTCGGGTTCCGGAAGTTAAATTCCCATTCATTTTCTTCACAGGGAAATTGATTTGAACAATAAGCCTTTGAGACCATGAGCTTTTATATTTACATATTTGTAATGTTGTGATTCAGCTTGGA
This sequence comes from Siphateles boraxobius, assembly GCF_051911475.1. Taxonomy (NCBI): domain Eukaryota; kingdom Metazoa; phylum Chordata; class Actinopteri; order Cypriniformes; family Leuciscidae; genus Siphateles; species Siphateles boraxobius. The sequence goes on from NW_027509119.1 coordinate 8,002,484, forward strand.
AAAGGTTGGTTTGGTTGGAGTTTTTTACCCCCCCTTCGGATAAATTGAATTAAAAAAATAATTCTCGAAGCAAAAAAAAGTTGGTGGTGACTGTTGCACTCTATTCCTGCTCTGGCTTCCAAAAAAAACTGATTTGAAATAAAGCAAAAAAAAATTTGAAACAGACAACAGGGCAGACAAAAAACAAAACTGTACAGATTAAATACAGTGTGATCAATATGCATTTTGTATGGAAATTAGAGATTTTGCATGTATTCAAAATTAATAGAATATAATCCAAAAAATAAACTGACTTTAAAACAACAACGATTTAAACCAGCACCGCTGTTAAAATACCATTTCTACCGCACTGCATTTTGTTAAGAGTTGCATGTGTGGTCAAAATATTATTCACAATTGTATATAAAACCTTTGGAAGCTCATCGATTGAAATAGTTTGAGAAGACTTTGGTCTTCTTTATATGTCTCTTTCCTCCAAACGTCAGAGAAAGATGGAAGGGGTTGCATTCCACTTCTGTCTTTCGAAAGCAAATATTTTGTGTCCCGTCAGTGGCGTCTCACTCTCTAACAGCAAAGACACGGAACGAACCACCTTCTGTATTGGTTTTACTGCAAGACAGAAACAGAGGGAAAAAACAATTAACAAACTATTTTAAAGAACACAATACTTACTACTTTATGAATAGGCCCTTGTGCGACATTTTTAAAAAATACGCTTAAGTGCTAACTGAATGGACACTTAATTACATGTTAATTGTTATTAAATGAAAAGTGTAGTTTACATTACTGTAAATGTAATTAGCTGAACTTTAGAGGGCTTTTTTGATCCCCGAAGGTTGCAGTTTAGTTCACCCAAAAATGAAAATTCTGTCATCATTTACTCTTCCTCATGTTGTTCCAAACCTGTATGAGTTTCTTTCTTCTGCTGAACACAAAAGAAGACATTTTGAAGAATGTCGGTAACCAAACATTTGATGGGTCCCACTGACTTCCATAGTATTTCAGTCAATGGGTGCTGTCTGGTTACCAACATTCTTCAAAATGTCTTCTTTTGTGAAAGAAATTCATACAGGTTTGGGACAGCTTGAAGGTGAGTAAATGATAACAGACTTTTCATTTTTGTGTGAACTATCCCTTTAAGTGCATCTTTATATGTGAATTCATAATTACTTCTATTGTCTTTGAAATATGATAAATAATAAAGTTGCAGTTTAGTACACATAAAAAATTTTTTACTTTACATGTAATGTCTAATAATTTCTAATATTTAAAATGTATTTTAAAATAAAACATGTATTAATTTGACATTGAAAGTGTAAGAATCTTTAAGTACACTTAAGTGGTCTTTTATTTCAGTTTTATTATCTGCAAGTACATTACAGTTGCACATTCATTGAAATTTAGCACACTTCTTTTTCACAAGGAAGGACAGTCAGAAAGGAAACGATAAAGATTCAGCTTTAAGTCGGCTCAGTCTGATCATCTGCTTAACTCTTGTAGATGTTCAAATCAAGAGTGTCAATGCCCTCTAATCGACTACAATGATTTGAGAACCTGCTAGATTCAGATTAGCTCTGGAAACCATGACATTAACACTGGCTCAGTGCTCGTCTCGTGCTGTGGTTCCGTTCAGTTTTCTTCCAGCAGCCATTATTGACTACTGTTCTTGGCCTGGCCTTGGCCTTTTCATATATTCATAAATGGATTGGCCTTCAGTTGCTGGTGTATTGGACATCTTGCTTCGTTGGCATCAGATGTGCTGTAATTATTCTTGACCGGGACCACTGAGTCAGACACCAACATATCCATCCAATGGTAATATGGAGAGCATGTGAATACTTCCCTGTTAATAAAGTTCTCACGACGGGCTGCCCCCCATTTCCCCTAGATTGCATCATATGAATAGCATGCGGTGAGGAGAAAATCTATCCAAGCTGTCAGTGAATGGCTTTACTATGCTCAGTTTATAGGCCGGTCAAGGCCGGCAACCGTTTAAGAGGCGAGGATCGATTCCTTCAATGGTGGTGTTAGATTTCATTACACTGGAGCCGATTTTGTCGATTTAAGCACTTTGCGCGCAGCATTGAAGAATAAGCATAGAGTCCCTGTGTGGTCCATCCTCAATGAGAAACCACACCATTAGTCTTCAACCACTAACGTGCCACAGGCAGATTTGGCCCATCATGGCTTTTGACCGCTGAATTGAGTTACTGAGAGAAAGCAAAGGGAAGAAACCAGAGCAAAGGTGAAACGAGATACAGGACGTGTACCTCTCGGACTGGATGCCATTCTTCATGGTCCCGGTGTAACTTTTCCTCTTATCCAGAGCCAGGAGGTCCACATATCCCCCGCCGGCTTTGATCACTCCAGCGTGGATAGCAGCTCGGCAGATACTGGAGCCCTGGACATGAAGAGACAAAAGCGTATTCTTTTAGTCGGCATGCTCTCCTGTGCCATTCTCTCATAGAGAGGCTTCATTAGTAGTTCCGTTGATTGAGATCATGCTTCTTCAAAGCACACACTTGCACATGTGTAACATACTACATACACTACCGGTCAAAGTTTGGAATTTTTGGAGTTTTTCATGTTTTTGAAAGACCAACAATGCATGTTCTGATATCAGCTCAGATAACAGGATTTGACAGAGACTATGTGCCCATTGTAAACGACTCAACTTCTGTGAAATCTGTCAACACAAACTGCCAAAATCTTCAGATTGCTCTGACTTTTGGCAACTGGTGTCCAAACCTCTGTAAATCAAAGCAAAAAACTGGACCAGATTTGCAAGTAGGAGCAACAGTGATAGTGATACTTGCCATAGCCCTATGCAGCTATGTTTTCCACTCTCAACGCCACAGTCCTTGAGATGTAAACAGTCTAAAGGAGCCTAGACAAATGACATCACTTCGAGGTCTTCTGTACACACACCAGCAAGGCCAGAGCTCAAGAGCTCCAGAAAAGGCAAGTTGGCCAGACGCCTGGCAGCTTCAGTGTGTGTATGAACTCTCTGGAACTTCATGTACCTACAGTTTTTATTCTTTTAACCTGGAACGTAGGTTCAATTTTGTCTGCTTCTGTCAACTAAACACTTCAGTATGACCCTAGAGGTTACCCTCACTTCACCCCGGTTTAAAGTAATGAATGTGCACAGCTCATCGCACATGTCTGGGTGGTATTATCTTATAATACTCATCCAATTGCTCATGCATTATAAGTGCACTTTCAATCAAAGGCTACCTTCACAAATGACCAAGTCCAAACCACTGTATAATGAGGGCTAATGAGTGCTTACTGGAGAGCGTGCTCTGATCTGAGGCCAGCTCTACAGACGCTCAGCTTTTACAGAGGAATGTGGCCGTAACAAGGCCAAAAGGCAACAAGTTCATTTGAGTTCACACACTACTAAACAGCCAGGCTAGGTCTCTTCTCCGGTGAGAAAAAGACATGTGAGAGAAGCGAATTATCCAGATTGCAGAGAATCTTAAGTTTAAGTAAGAAATCATCGAATTGTTGCAAATGTAAATGTCATATTTTCAGTGAATCTAGCTGATCCATTTCACTTCATTCATTCATAAATCGGACCGATTCATTTTTTGAGTTTATCTCACAGATTCAATGATCCGGTCACAGTGTTTTCAGATCGCTGAAGTTATCTGTGATTAACTATATTAAATGTAATTGGCTGAAATTTACAGTGCTTTTTGAACAACTTAAGTGGGACTTAAGTACATTTTTCCATTATACTCATACATAATTATTTCTATTGCCTTTGCAATATAGTTAAAGTGTTTTACCAAATGCACTGACAAGTATTTATGGTAAACTAAAATGTACTTTAATGTCATTTCTATTGAAACTTGTATTTAACCCTCTGGTGCTGTTCGGTCAAAAATGACAGATTTTATTTCAATGAAATGATTGTACTATATTTTAGTTAGATTATGTTTTTTATTTAATATTTTGTAATTTAGGGGATTTTATGGTACTAAATAATATTTATGCAGTAGTTATAATCCATTTATTACCCTTTTTGAGCATAGACCTGAAAATTGTATTTCCAACTTAAACTGTCATAAATCTTGAATGCTTTAGAGCACAGACTTAAATTTGGTCTCTTTTTAAAGTTGACACTTGGCAGATTATTGTTAAAGTGAAAAAAGTTTTTTAAAACGTGAACTTGGAAAAAAGAAAGTTACATTTATTGTTACGAAAAATACCTTTTTTTATGAAATATATATTTTCCAAAACATGTTTTATTCTAAAACTGAGAGCAAATAACAACCATAAATCTAAAAAAGCTGTGTTCTAAATTTGAGGTTGATATCTCAAAAAATGAGCTTTCAGTAACATTTTGTTTGGGCGCAGTGCCAAACGTTTCCAACAGATGAAATTTGTCTCCCGTTCATTTCCAATGCGGTAATTTTTGACCAAGAACAACACAAGTGGGACTATTTTTTTCAGGACCATTTAACCTTTTCGAATCATGTCCATTTTGTGTTCACACAGCAAGTGCCAAACCCTTTAACAAGTTTCGTACTATTCCGACAAAGTAACAAAATGCTAAAGGTAAAAAGATTTGGTTAAAAATGCTTAAGATTTGGTTAAAAAACTGCACCAGAGGGTTAAATATATGTAATTACACATTTGTGTAATGATGGATTTGCAATGTAGTAAATTTAAAATATTTAACCTTTAAATGTAATATCAAATAACACACAACATTTCAATTTATAATTAAGTAATTTACATTTACTTTAGTATGTGTGTAAAAAGTGTACTTTTTTAAAAGCATGACAAAAGATTATTAAAACATAATTATTTAAAATGTACTCTAAAGTAAAACATTATCACAAACTTGTGAAGTTCACTACAAGTGCACATTGAAAACAATGAAGCAAACCTCTTTTTCACAGCGGCTATCAAACTCATTTGTGACATAATGTTGATTAATGATTAATGAAAGAACTTACACGGTCAAAGCTGTTCCCTAAACAGTTCAGTGTTCCATAAGGCCAAGACCTGACCTCAGGTATGCATGAGTCAGTGTAAGAGAGCTGCTCTCCAGCTCCACTCACACAGCTGCTTCTCTGTGGTCAGTCTACACTCTAGGAGAGAAATTAGTGGCGACAATGGAGCCCACCTCCACCAACAACTCCCATAAGACCCACACAGACAATTCCCGCGGTCGACCCTCACCACAGGAGTGGCACGCTCACTTTAGCCCTCATAAGTGCTTGACCAAGAACGCCTGTTCTCCCTCATTTCCCATCTCTCAGCCCTGTAACGCTCACGGACAGAAGCGGTACTCACATCAGCGTAGATGTTGCTGCCGACCACTGGAGCCCAATATGAAGGTTCGTTTATGCAGTTAGCTTGGCAGAACACTCTGATGAGATAGAGGTGAAACTTGTAAGGTGCATTAGAAAGTACTTCCAGATAACCTATTATAGAGTGTAATCTATATGGTGAGTATAACAATACTTTGAACTGTACCTTGGACAATGAGAGGTGGACGTCTTGAAGGGACAAATCTCTGCCACTGTCGTGTAGCAGTCTATTGTTTGCTCTAAAAAAAGGAGGAAAATACATCATTGGTGAACCAGACCTTCGGTCAAAGATTACAAAATGTTTATTATTAATAAAAAAATATATATTAATATATACATTATGTTATACATATAATAATATTAATATCAATCAATAGATCAATAATAATATTTGCCTTCACATAATGATACACTTTAGTATACTTTTAAGTTAAGTCAAGTCACCTTTACGTATTAGCGCTTTATACAATACAGATTGTTTCAAAACAGCTTTACAGTGATAACAGGAAAATTATAAATTTCAGCTAAAGTCATAATTGTTTAAATTTAAATTAAATGCAATTAGTTGAACTTAAAAGTGTTTTTGACCCACTTAAGTCGTACATCTTTTTATGGAATTTCATAATTCTATTGACTTTGAAATCATTTCAATTAAAACTTCTATGTCATGTGTTTAAATATACTTGTAATTACACATTTGTAATTATGCGATTTAGTATGTTTAAAATATAATAACTTGAAATGTAATATATCTGATTGCATGCTGAAACAATTATAAGATCAATAAGAATATTTGCATTTACTCAAGAATTATTAAGATAAAACCGTAAAAATCCTCACCTTCCACTTTTGACACCATAAATGCATTGCCAGGTTTGTATTTACTACAAACAAACAAAAAAAATCACAGAACACAGCTTAGATTTAATAACTATCAATGTGGATAATTAATTGTGGACAAACTTAATTGAAATGACTATATCATCATAACATTCAGACTACCTGAATGACTCTATGCCATTCTTGGTTGCCTTTACAAAGAACGGGAAGCTGTCTTTTCTTGTGACGTCAACAAGGCCTCCATTGTTGTCAATTATTCCATGGTGGATCGCAGCACGGCAAATACTTGATTGCTACGATAACAGGAAGAAAAAAAAATGGAGTTATTAAATAAATCGAACATCATCATCAACAACAGGACCATGTGAAATCTCAGAGTAACACTTACAACATCATAGTACAGCGTTCCCCACACTTTCCCCTTCTTATTTACGCAGTTGGCTGGGCAGTTGTACCTATGAAGGAAGAAAAAGATCAACAGTAAATTTTCAGAACTTATCATCTATTAAAATCTTCAAAGAAATGTCTACTTCATTCCGACTGACCTATTGCAGGTTGCCCCTTTACATTTGTCCCTCATTTTTGTCTCACACTTAATCATTTGTGCTGAAAGGCAAAAAAAATGATACTTTAGATAAATGTACATTATTACTAAAGTTGGTTTTAAAATATAATAAATGCTAATAATTGATTAATTGTTATTATTAGAAATTATTTAAGTAATATTATTCACACTAACCTAGATAGGTAGTTCTTGTAGTCTTGGGTGAGGAAGGTTTGGCATTTGCGTGTTTTTTAGGGGAGAAAGGCTTGGGCTGAGGCTTAGTTGGAGTAGTTTGAGGCTGTACCGGCTCCTGAGGCTTCTCCACCTCATTCATATCTGGAGACTCGTGACGTTCAGGGACTCCTAAAAACAAAAAACTCAAAAATTAGATTTCAATCTTTACACCTGGTATTAAGATGCGTTCTGGTCGATCGGATCACAAGTGGACGACGCTAAACACAGGAGTAAACGAGGTCCAGTCTAGACCACTTCCAAAGGTATTGGAAAACACATCAGACCGGATTGCTTTTGTAGTGTAAACGCTCATGTGGTCGTATGTGTTTGAACAGCCACAAAAGACCGTCCTACTCTCATCCTATTGACCTAACCAGTAAACATCATGGGAAGTGTGATAGCCAGACAGGATTTAAACTGTGTTGGCTGGAGACCCAAGTTTAGTTTGAAATCCCTACCAAGCGCAATGTTTTCTCACCATTCCTGATTTCTAACACGCACTCACAGCGTTTGACATGGTGCAGCTGTCAGAGCAGAATTGAAAGCTTCTGCTCTCCATATGTCTATGGTCGTGTTCATAAATTACACAAGCTTATTTTGTCCATTGGATCGAAAGATCTGAAAAAAATTCCATACATTTACCCACCCATAGACCCCTCGAAGAAATCAGGACAGATGTACTATGAATAGGGGTGTAACGATTCATTCGTTTTCTCGATGCATCGATTACAAATCCTGACGATGCATATGCATCGATCTTGAAACACGTATTTCGAATCGTGAATCGTTTATTTCGGTCAATATTCGATTTAAAATGCTAAGAATCGGCTAATTTGCGATTCTATATCGATTCTGTGCTTTAAAACATTAAACATTAAATGACTACATGCGCGAATTGAGGCGTTGTGCGGCGTCATTTCGCGTCCTCACAGCTCTCACTGCACTCTTACCATCATTCACTGGATTTCGCTCGCGCTCGGTCCCAAATAGCTCTCAGTTACAGATTTTTGACCAGTCCATGTTTGACCTCTCCTCAAGACAGCCATTGGTGTTCACATGAGCAGCTGACAGCTCTCTATCGAGAAAGCAAGCCATTGATAAAGCTGCCATATTATTGCGCGGGCACTGCTATGAAACAACGCGTTCGTTGCGTGGAAACGTCACCGTTATTTTCTTTAAGATAAGCTACTGAAGTTTTACGGAAATGGGTCATACCCGTCCTGAGCAGTTAAAGTAAAACTCCACTTATTCAAGGGTGCGCATTTATTACATGGAAAGAGAAAACGTATAATAGGTGTTTAAAATGCACACGCTTCCGATTAATCATGAATGATGAATGAAATGTAACTTAATGTCATTTAAAAACTGAACTGATGAAATAACTACAACATTAATTACACTGAAATAAGAGCGCGTGGTTTATCCATCAATCAGATGCGCATTAAAGTTGCATTCGTAATCGTTAATATAGCAAAAGTAGACAGCCGGCGCGTTTTCTTTCAGAACCACAAGGAAAATGTTCAGTCGGATAAAGAGAACAAAGAGTAGCTATTCCATGAGGAAACGTTAGTTAAGGTTTAGTTGGGAAAGTTCATGGTATTTTTAGTCTCACAATGGAAGGATGTTTAATGTACCAGGAACACTTTAAGGTTGTGTTCCTACAAAATAGTTAGCATGATGAACTAACTATACTTTTAAAGCCTTTTTAAATCTTGGTTTACATTTTTACAAATGCTAATTTATAGGCTTTGGAAATATTTTTTATAATAATAGATTCATTAAAAACTAACATGAATTAACGTTAACAATAGACAAATGTCGTTGTTGTTGTTTTTTTGTTCCCACTCTGACCCCCGAAGGCAGCTGTATAATACACACCCTGACTAAGACCCATTGGGGGAAGCATTTAAATAATCCTATGAATGCATATAAAAAATTAAGAATCGAATCGAATTATTCGAATCGCATCGAATTTTAATGTGAATCGCATTGAATCGAATCTTTCTGAATTTGCAAAAATCGATCTTGAATCGAATCGAAAACCTATGAATCGTGAATCGAATCGATTCGCTGCCTACCCAAAGATTCACAGCCCTAATTATGAATGTATTATGTATTATCAGGGCAGCAAGTGCCTGAGTCCTCCTCAGCTCTACAGCGCCCCACAATTTTCCAATGTACATATGTGGTGAAAAATGGAACTGCAGCACGCTCAACAGAGCCATTGGGGCAGATTTTAGACTGCCCTGCTTATTTTCACATTACCTTATGTAAACCTCGCTCCAGACCAAGATGATATCAATTGGCTTCAGCTATGTGTATATTTGTCAGCATCAGGTCAATAACTAGGTCAATAACTAGTTGGTATTATCTGTTCTTCCTATGTGGAGTGTAATGATTAATGAAAGTATAATATGCTCATGTAAATATATATATATATATATATATATATATATATATATATATGTTTGAGGTTGAATAACGCAACCTCTGCCAAAAGTGTTTTGTGTGTGTTCAGCAATATAAAGCTTACAAAATGTTTATCATAAACTGCCACTAAGACACAGAATCTGCCCTACCAAAATATATGGTCCGGAGCTGCTACTGGTTATACCTTTGTAATAATTCTTCTATCCTCGTTCATCATCCTCACCTTTGTAACAGAGGTTGTCTCTGCAGCCTCCTCCATAGCTTGGTGGACACTGGGAGCAGGGGCGGCCATGTTGGTACGGGGCTTCCCCGATCCAGTTTCCCCTAGAAGAGTGCACAGGTTCAGCATGAGTTTGGAAATTACTGTAAAATCTGCACATTTGACTGAGCACTCAAAACACACTCTCACGGATTTCAGGACTGATTTAGGAAAACAATCCCCAGCTGCCAAATTAAATCATTAGCTTGGAAAAGAATAGCATATTCTGTCAATGTTTTCCTTTCCAAAAATCCTTCATTTACCTTTCCATTTTCCAAAGGATAAAACTTTGCTTATAGCCTCTTTGTTTTAGAGGATGGAATCTTTGCTTTAAAAAAGTTTTGTTCCATATAGGATAATCATCAGGAATAGTGATTAGCCATCTGGTGTTAAGTGAATAAACGTCAGCAAAAACAGCACAGTTACTGGTATTACTTTGGCGAGTAGTTGCAGACGAGATAGACAGAGTTCTCCCAGACCTCTCCCCACACGTTCATACGTGGACATGTGTGTACAGCACAGCCAACACGATTGGTTGTGGCCCAGGCCAGCTGCAAACGAAGAAAAAAACATTATTATTAGTGATTTTTGTATTCAATATTCATAATATTGAACATTGACATGTAACTTAAGTAATTAATTATGACCTCAAATCATCTGGCTTGTTGAAGAGAACTGTTTTTTTCTTTTGTAGGGGATCTTGTAATAACAATTTTCATCAGCATAATGATAAAAATGGGCAAAAAAATCCAATAGACTTAGACTGAAGATGGACCCAAGCCAAATCTAGTGCTCTTTTGACTTAAGCTAGTAGCCATATAGCCATATAGAACATGTTTATATTATGTTGATATAGTAGTGTCTTTAACTACTATAACTTTTAAACTAATTGTTTGATACCATGCACTTATCATTTACACACATTTTTTATATAGTTCTTATGTTTACAAATACCTCTATTTTTGTAGTAATTACACGCCTACCCTTATCCATTAACCAACTCTTACACCAACCCATACCACCAAACCAGTCCCTAACCTTCCGTAGCCCACCACAATACCAGCAAATGTGTTTTGCAATACAACAAGAACACAATAAGTTCACTGTACCTAACAATTATTATTATTGATGTAATTACATAGTAGTTAAAGACACTTAATATAAAGTGGGACCAAAATGTTTGTGTTGAAAGAATAAAAAAGACATCCATATCAGCTCCCCCCGGACCGGAGGAGGAAGTGTTCCCCAACAGGAATTGGTCTCCACGTTCTGGGGCAGCAGCAGTAGTTTGATGGGGCCGCGGGGGCCGTGAATAGAGACTACCCTCTTTCATTCTGCACTGAAGGGCGGAAGGAGAAGCACCTCAAGTGTGACCGGGCTAGTTTCCTGAAAACGTGTGTGATCCTTCCCTTCATCCACTCTTATCCACACAAACAAACTAATGCCTGCTTGCAGCCCATTGAGTTGTGGTCAAGGCCCTCGCTGATTCGCTTAAACACAATAGAGTTCACCGGGTGCAGTCCTGCAGCACGAGCCAAACCATTTGGCTGTGAAATGAAAAGGAAGTGCTTAGTCAGGCCTTTTTTTTCATACATGCAATAAGCCGTAGTGGGGTTGCATCCAGCCCCGTCGAGTACAAGCCGAGGGAACACGTCTCAATGCTCCCTCGGGAATGCACTTCCAGTGCGGAGGCAAAAAAAGAGGCCACAGGCGGTGTCGGCCATGGGACAATGATACAGTAAACTAATCAGTCTCAAAAAACACAAACTCAGGTTGATCCCTGATGGATCGTTTGGCAGAGAGAAGATTGAGGGGCCCTCGCACAGCACTTGAGAGAGGAGCAGAAGAAAAGGAGAATTGCTGCGTGGATTTGGCGCGGATCCTCTACGACTCTGCATCTTCAAAAGAATTCAGGTCAAACAGGAAAATGATTCAGGAGTCAAGGAACGCTTTCCAGATGCTGGTGACCTGCTTTTTGATGGCCAGCAAGCTGGAGAATGTGGGACAAACTCATTCCAGTGAAGTAAAGTCTGAGAGGACATGAGGCCAATGCCCAACCCCTCTCTCTGTCTTGTTTTATTATTATTTTATTATTATTTTCATTCTCAATTTTCTCTGTTATTCTCCCTCAGAATTTGGTTTGCCTCTCTTTCCTACTTCTCTTTTCTTTGTGCATTTTATCTGCTTGATCTGGCATGTTCAATATGTTTTGACAGTAACAAACATTCTTTAAAAAAAGGGATAATAAGCTGTTAGTGTAGAATGAAACAGAATGAGGGCTGCAGCAAACCACTGGTTACTTATAATTACCTACAGTGAATCTAAATAGTATTTGGACTCTACAAGGGATAATTCCCCAAAAATTCACCCAAAAATGAATAATTTGTCAACCGCGCTCATGTTGTCCAAACTCAGACTTTCATGCATCTTCGAAATGCAAACAAAGATATTTTTAATGAAACTCGAGAGATTTCTTTCCCTCCAGTGAAAATCCAAAATTTGGCAATAATCGTATATGAATCGAGCGGTTTAATCCAAGTCTGAAGAGATGCAGTCACTTTATATGATGGACAGATTTAATTAGCAAATAAGCATTGATCAACGAATATATTAGAATCTTATACATTACAAGCTTGGGCCATGAGAAAGAATCTCAATGGACTGCAAATGGATGGACAAAAATGATTCATTTTTGGGTGTAACTGTCCTTTTAAGCTTAATTTACAATAGCATTTTTAGCACTAGCTTAGGTGTCCAAATAAATTTTGGGGCCATTATATATTACATGTGTGATACAATGCCAGGTTAATGAACACCAGTGGTCAAGGCTGCACTCCATACGCTGTTTTCAATGACACTTCTATTTTAATGCAGGTCACACATGCTACTTATTAAACACTGCTGGTGAGGAGTAAACCCAAGCTAGCAAGTGCACACCTTCGCACGCGAGTTTTAAAATCATAAACAAGGTCATGTTGTTTAGTCCCACTGGGATAATTGTTAGCCAACTAATCTTTCTCACTCACTTGTGTGTAGTGGGTGCACATTGGTCCAGAGCAGCGATCAGGGCACCACGGGTTGCACTCATGTGGGTAAGGGTAGGTGTAGTCCTTCACCTCATCGTACCAGGCCTGCACATGGTAGGCAGGAGAGCGGTACCTATCAGGAAAGAGACACAATTTTATTATCTTTCCTATCAGGAAAGAGACATCTATTTTATATGATTATGAGTGTCACACCACTACTTAAACAAGGGGCAGTCGTGGCCTAATAGTTAGAGAGTCAGACTGGTAACACATAAGGTCACTGGTTCGATTTTCAATAAAGAGGACCAATTCCGAGTAGGTTATGGGTGGGCACACTTGGCCTTCACGGCATGTCATAAAGCAACTTACTGTAAAGCACATTCACTGTAAATGTTTTGCAAACCCATGACATTTACATTCAGGTTTCCTACACTGATGCATTTCCATGACTTTCTCAAGTTCATGAATAAGGAATAAGGATTATATCTTCTGTTCGACCATGGATGTAATTGGTTTAAAAGATTAGCCATGATAGTTTAAGTAAAAATTAGTTCATGCAAGCTAAAAGAGTAGAGAATTGCACTAGCAACACCAATGTTATTGGTTTGATTCCCAGAGAATGCATAAACTGATAAAAAAAATTATAACTTTGATGCAGTGTTAAGGCACAGTCCCATTTACTGTTGTTTGGAAAAATTTCAAATTCGAAATCCAGTAATTTCAATAGGATTCGCATGAGGGTGAAAATGTCCTTGTGTAGATTTCGCATTGGACTCGAGTCGAATTTGCAGAGTGGCCAAACAGAAAGCTGCTTGGTTGGTAAGTGACCTCTGTGTGAGCTCGGCTTCATGCATCGCTACTACAACACAATCTCATGGCAATTCATAACTATTTTATACTCTGGTAAATTGGTGTCTAATACGTATTACATCTCATTCGTACATTTTCGTATGATCTAATGACGGCTGTTTAAGGGTGGGGTTAGGGGAACGTTTCCGTACTATTCACCTCGTAAAAATGTTCTCACAGGTTTGTTCTCACAGGTTTTATGAGGTGTCGATTTCAAATGTTAGATAAGACACACAAAAAAAATCAAACAAATGTTGAAAGTACAGTTTGTCCCCAGATCTGAATGAACAATTTCAATCTCTAGAGACTTTTTCAGGCCTGAAATCACAATTTTAAAATTCAAATATTCTAATATAACCATGTTTTCCACGACTGTGGATATTATTAGCAACTTGCACAACCGGTAGTGATACAGGAACAGACTAATATGGAATTTGTAAATGTGCGTGTACTCATACCTTCCCCAGTGCACTGCAAGGTTCTGCCCGATGGACATCAGAAGGTCTTGAGGTCCATGTTCCCACTGGCATTGTTCCGCCCAATAGGTTGCCGACTTCGCCAGTTCATCATCCCAAACCTGGTCATGCACACACAACCTAAATCAAACTCCCAGCAGAACACAACAGATTCATAGTTCTCATATATTTGCCGTGAGACTTTAACAAAATACTGAACATGCTGAGTTTTATTCCCAGATAATTCCCTTTGCCTTCCTCTCACTCTTCATCTTCAATATAGGACTGGGAATCAGGCCCAATACAACTAAAATATTGGTTACATGCACGCACATCAGAGCTTGGCTCACATCCATTGTAAATCCCCAGCAATCAGGGTTAAATGAGACAAATTTCCCCAGCTTATTTCTCCACCTGTAGGGAGAGAGGACTTATTTCGCCCCACAGAACAGGGTTCTTCACCTCTGAGGAACTCTCAGTAAATTTCCAACTGCATTATGGGCACAAACACTCACACATTCTGTAACCTCAGTTCTTAAGGTGCTGTTTGGGACTAAGCCACGTTTCTGAAACCCTTACTTGTTTACTGAGGCCTGGCAGCTGTTCTGAAACCCCTGCTTGTGGTAGACTCCTGTCTTTCTCAAAGGCATCAACCCAACTACATTAACCATAAGGCCTTTCTCTTTGTATCTTTCCCTTAAAAACTCACTACATCAACATTACATTCACTTTCAATGTACCATATGCAAAGGTACACATGCAAGGCAGAGTAATAAAGCAAGGCTGTACTCTCAATGGGTCCCCAGAACACCTATGATTAAAACGTTCCTACGAAAAAGTTTTTAAAACACAAATTCCTACAATACTTTCCAATGGCATACAATTAATGCTGCCATCTTGTGCTCTTGGAATTATTTAATTAGTTTCCTAGTTAAAAATTGGACATGAATGCCCTCTCAAGTCGTATTAACCCCTGGGAAGCTCTGGGATAATTTTAATACCTAAGTCCCCTAGAATAATCATAATCATACGTATTGTATGTTTTATACAGTGAAATTAAACTGTATTTGAAATTCTGACAATCTAGATGGCTCGGTGAATGTTTATATGGTTTTAAATAAATGGGACGCTAAATATCATTTTGGCTTTAATACGATTTTCAAAATAAATAGACAAGAATAAACCTGATGTCTTCCATGATTCCTGTTCTTTCCAACAACAAAGCACATGATTGGGACGAGCTCGTACACAAATTCAGAAATGGTAATTAAAACATTTCCGATTGCACATGAAGGCAGCATAAGGCCTTCAAACTGAGTCAGTCTTTGTCAGAATACAGCTAATGTAAAGCCAATGTCTTACCTTTGCAATTAGCTTTAATTAGCTAAGTTATACTGGTACAACATAACCAAACTTTTGCTAGGTCAACATTACTTCTAACTGGAACTTCAAAAAAACTTATTTTGTGTCCCAGAGGAACAATTGTACAAGCTTGGAACAACATGGCCATGAGTAAATGATGACAGCATTGTCATTTTTGGGTGAACTATAACTTGTGAAATAGAAGTGCACTTAAATGTATTGAATGTGCACTTGTAACGTGCTTCAAATCGAAAAAAGTTTTTTAGAAGATAAAGATAATATAATATTAAATAAAAGGCCGCTTAAGTGTACTTAGAGTACGACTATGTTTCTTAAAACACTTATTTTGATGTTTTGACAAAGATACTAAAGCACATGTAACATGTTTGATTATTATTTTAACTGTAGTGTGTTAATAAATGTATTTAAAGTTAATACATTTGAAATTGCACCATCATAACAGATGTGTTATTACAAATATATTTAAATACATCACATGCATTCAAGTAAATGACATTCAAATATATTTTAAGCATGAATCATATGATGCTAAATATTATTTTGGCTATAATAAGATTTTCCCAATAAATAGGCAAATATATAAACCAAGAATTAGAGTCAATGATTAGCCAAGAATTACCTATATTTCAAAAGACAATAGAAGTAACAAATGAACTTGCATATAATGTTGTAGTCCTACTTAGGTGGGTCAAAAAACACTCTAAAGTTCAACTAACTGCATTTAACATAAATGAAATAACATAATACATTTTCATTTAATTGCAATTAAAATGCAGTTAAGTGTCTGAAAAACGTAGAAACAAACAAAGGGAATCCCTTTGACGCGTGCGATTTCAAGGCAGCATACAGTACCTGACATTTTTGTCACATAATTGAAGCCTAAGATCTGTTCCAGTAATGTCACTAATCTTTGGCTCTGTTTTCTTCCTGTGTCGTGACTCCTGTCTAAGCCGGCGGCTATAAGCTGCAGTGCAATTGTCTCCAAAGTAAAAAGGCACTGGCTGCTCTGCATCCCAGTCAGTTCATCTTGTCCAGACAAGATTACACTTGTAAAATCAACATCTCTTCCCATGAAACCTGTATTTGGCCCCTAAGCAAACCTAAAGATATTTACTGCACCAGAAAAAAAAGATGGCTGATGCTAACACAAAATGCAATTAGTAGCTATAAACCAGGGTCATTAATGCAGAGCCGAGTGTTGGTTTTGTACAGCTGTGTGGTCAAGGTATAAAAATACCTTTGCTGCAGACTAAACCCACAGCATCTCGGTTCTAAAACCAACTGAACTGTCTTGCCGTCTACATTAACAGTTATATTCTAAAGTAGCATACTAACTAAAATAGAACCCCATTAGTGACGGCTTTGACACACTCTTCATATGCACAGACAGCACTGGGAAACAAGACAAACAAATAGAATTAGATATTAGCATGTTGCTAAGCTAACCCTGCTGAAAAAATCCAGCATTGCTGGTCACAAGCATAAAGTATGTTTTGCATGCTGGAATCAGCACGAGATGCTGGTTTGCTAGTCCTCAGTTTGCTGGATCAGCTATACCAGCCCAATTTTGTTTTGAAAACAGCATGACTGCTGGTCCACCAGTTACTCTGCCAGGCCTGATCAGCATAAACCCACTTGGACCAATATGGAATTCATGCTGGTTTCTGCTGGATCTGTCAGCAGGGAACAGAGTATTAAGCGTAATAACCCTTGGGGAAAAAATAAGTGTGTTTAATTGTGCTTCGTATGCTTACGTGTACTTCATTTTCACAAGGTAATATATAGCACACACAGAAATGTTGCATTTTTTAAATAGATTGAACTATTTTTAATTGATACTATTTATTAATATAGTTCATTTAAGCCATCGTGGGTAAAAAAAAAATCAGCTTGTCAAATTCTGAGGTTGTCTTCTCAGTGACTCTTTAGCCAAAATAAGGCACATAACTCCCTAGGTTTTGGAACAGAACCTTCTGAGTTTGCAGCTCAGTTAATTTTAGTGACTCTGTACAGACCCTTGATATTACATAAAGCATAATAAAGTTGGATGTGAGTGTAAAATGACACTCACCATGTACTCCATGTTGGAGGCAGTGGGGTACACCTCTCCTCTCAGCTTGTTGTGCAGTTGCAGGATCTCTTCCCTGTCCGTCCACCCGATGGCTCTGCGAGTGCGTACAGGCACTTCAGCTTTTGTGCTGTTGGGTTCCAGCTCATCCTGGTAGCGCTGCATTAACTGCCTCAGCTCCAGGGAGTCGGGAAGGAAGAGGGAAGCAGACAAGCTGGCACCCAGGAATATCAGGGCGATGGAAACGAGACTGTTCATGGCAGCGCTGATGCTTTCAGGGTCGGGTCACAGTAGACTGCCTTGTGTGAGCGTGTCTTCAGTGCTCTGTTCTGGAAAATCTGGAAGGAAATATGGTTTCCATGAGGATAAGTGTTGGGAAAGTTGTTGGAGAAAACGATGGATAGTAAACACATGTCCGTGTTTATGCTCAAAAAGAGAAAATTGCAAAATTGGCTTCATTAGTCACTCGTATTGCATCCTGACTAAACATACACCACAAATAGATGAATCCAATAACAACAGAATCTGAGAGTTGCTATTCTGGAACTACATAAGATTCATCCATCCATGTTTTGCAGTAACTGCTCCTTTGTTTAAACTCTGCTTGTCCATTAGAAACATTAAGAAAGCACAATTTTAAGATAAATAAGATTCACTGTGATATTACTCTGAGAGGTCAAATTCTTGATTTAATTAAAGTAATAAGAATTGCACATAATTGTCATTAGAAAATTAAAATAATGTCAAAATGCAAAACATCATAAGGGTCCTAAAAGAGGCAATTCCTTGTTGGTTTCTTATGATAGTGCTGTGAAATATGACAGACAGGAGTTTTTGATAAACAGAATTCCCCCTTTTTCTTTCTGCTGAATTGCCATAACTTGCTCAGATTTTCCATCTATCCTCACTGGAGCAGCACTCACACATTGATCCGCATTAAATTAATAGTTTGTGCTCTAATTTGAAGAATGTTTATTGTTTGTCATAGTCAGTTCGCCCCAGTTTGGACATGTCAAGCCAAAGGCCTCATCATTACAGTGAAAATTATCAAAGCCCCTCCATAACAAAAACCCATTGTAATCTTTCATCACCTATCAAAAGACCAAACTACTAAGCCTGATCTCCTTCGATTAGATTTGTTAGTTTGATGGACCAGCAGGTCTGTTTGATCTCTGCATGTTCAGCATCCATCCATATGTATATTAAACTCATTAATATCCTGAGGTGCCAGTGGGACAAAGGATAATTCATTAGCAATGAGGAGAGGAATAAATCCACACTCAGCAGTGGTTTCACTCACGCATTTATCAAAGCAAATTCTTCTCTGTCCTAGACTGACTTTATCTGGGAATAGAATTGTCCTGTATTGGACAGCGACTGGAGGGGGTGCAAGAATGGGAGCAAAGAGCAAGTGAATTAGGGTTATTTATTGGAGGAGATGGAAGAGAAAAGTGGCCACCTCCAGCCCACACATCTAAATGCAGATGAGCCAAACACTTGAAACAACAAGCCCCAGAATCGTCCTGCTTATCAGGATTTATAGAACAATCCAAATCCCTCTCATTTTACTCCTCACACTTTCTCACTCTCTCTGCAGAGCCTTGACATCCAACACCAAGTCTGAGTAAACACAGGCACTACTTCAGTTCCAGCTGCCTGCCTTTCTTTCTCTCTAGTTCACATTCAGTTCTGCTCATCCCTCTCCTGGATTTTTATACTACCATGACAGACAGAGCAGCCAGGAAAATGCCAACCGGGCATCTAGTCCACATAAACATTGGCAGGTGGTCCATCTGCACTTTATAAGGCAAAATGCTTTTCGGTTTGTGCACATTGTGCTTTGCGCAAATATTAAAGTTTAAAATGGCAAGAGATTGTTATGACAGCATGACAGTCGAACCACATGCACTTTTTCCAGTTTGGCAATGAGTGCAACTAATGTCCAAAATCATGCTCAAATTGCATTTTGATACTCATCACCTAAGCTCTTAGATCTATATGCTAATAAACACTGAATATAAATGGTTCATTACCAAAAAAGGAGAAAAAAGCTCCTCTCTTGATACTGAACTTTAATTCACTAAATGCTTCTAAATGCAATTAATCAAGAATGCCTATGTAAATCTAGCTCTCTTTGTGATCTATCTTTTATATAATAAAAAGTCAAAAACATAGTTTACCTAGTCTGAATCTTCTATTCCAGAGGTTGCTGCAGCTCAGTGTCTTGCGGCGGGAGTATTTTCCTTGAAAGTCAAACAAGTGTGAGTAGTTGGGGCCGTTTGGCAGCTGTGGACTCGGACTGACTCTGTGGAGCAGCTCAGCTCCTTTTATAGAGAAGGAGAGGAGGGGGAGGCTGAAGAAGGCTGTGTTCTTGGCGAAACTCTGTCGCTCTGACGAACGATGTCAAGATGAAAACGCAAAGAACGTAAATCATCTCAAACCATTTGAGGATTACTCAACAACACACGACAGCAGGATGTTTGTTGATGAGTTATCGTTTTGTAATGTCATTAGTTCTGTCAATACATTAATGGTTATATAAATGCTTAGATAAATATCTAACACATTTTACTCCAACTTATATTTTTTATACTTTGCACTATTATGTATGGTAACCTGCTGTCAATTATTATTTTAATTCTCTTTATATATATATATATATATATATATATATATATATATATATATATATATATATATATATATATATACATATATACACACATATATATATATATATATATATATATATATATATATATATATATATATATATATATATATATAAGATAATAAATACAGGTGTAATATAAATAATATAATATAAATATATATTTAAAGAAATTAATACTTTTTTATTGAGCAGGGATGTATTAAATTGATCAAAAGTGACATTAAAGGCATTTGTAATGTTAAGACTTCTATTTCAAATAAATGCTATTGTTTTTAACTTTCTTTTCATCTGTCACGATCACCAGTTGGAGTGGCCTGCATATCCACCAGAGGACACTCCTCCCCAGACCACTGTCATTCTGTCCTGGACTACACTTCCCATTACACTCTGCCTGGAGTCATCATGCCTGATTGTATTACCAGAGTCTCCAGCCATCATGGATGCCATGCCAGAGTGTTCAGCCGTCATGAATGTTGCCTCTACAACTACCAGGGCAGTCCCTCGTCGTTTGAGACTGGCTTAAAGTTTGGAGGATACACAACTGATGTCGGTGCGAGCAGCTTGCATCTCTGTGGCGGTATCTCATCTGAGAGTCCCAGAGGTTCTTCTACCGTCAATAGTACTCCCTGTTACGGCGGTGGCCATTTTGTGTGTTTGGGCCGCACACTGCTGTCCCGCCCAGGAGTCCTCTCCAAAGCCCACTCCAGCCCATGAGTCCGCTCCAAAACCTGCTTTAGCCCATGAGTCTACTCCAGAGCCCACTCCAGCCCATGAGCCCACTCCAGAACATTCTTCAGTCCATAAGTCTACTCCAGAGCCCACTCCAGCCCATGAATCCGCTCTAAAGCCCACTTTAGCCAATGAGTCCACTCCAGAGCCCGATCCAGCCCGTGAGTCTACTCCAGAACCTGTTTCAGCCCATGAGTCTACTCTCGAACCTTCTTCAGTCCATAAGTCTACTCCAGAGCCCACTCCAGCCCATGAATCCACTCTAAAGCCCACTCCAGCCCATGAGTCTACTCCAGTACCTGATTCAGCCCATGAGTCTACTCCGGAACCTGCTTCAGCCCATGAGTCTACTCCAGAGCCCACTCCAGCCCATGAATCCACTCTAAAGCCCACTTCAGCCCATGAGTCCACTCCAGAGCCCGATCCAGCCCATGAGTCTACTCCAGAACCTGCTTCAGTCCATAAGTCTACTCCAGAGCCCACCCCAGCCCATGAATCCGCTTTAAAGCCCACTTCAGCCCATGAGTCCACTCCAGAGCCCGATCCAGCCCATGAGTCTACTCCAGAACCTGCTTCAGCCCATGAGTCTACTCCAGAACCTTCTTCAGTCCATAAGTCTACTCCAGAGCCCACTCCAGCCCATGAATCCACTCTAAAGCCCACTCCAGCCCATGAGCCCACTCCAGAGCCCGATCCAGCCCATGAGTCTATTCCAGAACCTGCTTCAGCCCATGAGTCTACTCCAGAACCTGCTTCAGCCCATGAGTCTACTGCAGAACCTGCTTCAGCCCATGAGTCTACTGCAGAACCTGCTTTAGCCCATGAGTCTACTCCAGAACCTGCTTCAGCCCATGAGTCTACTCCAGAACCTGCTTTAGCCCATGAGTCTACTCCAGAACCTGCTTCAGCCCATGAGTCTACTCCAGAACCTGCTTCAGCCCATGAGTCTACTTCAGAACCTGCTTCAGCCCATGAGTCTACTCCAGAACCTGCTTCAGGCCATGAGTCTACTCCAGAACCTGCTTCAGCCCATGAGTCTACTCCAGATCCTGCTTTAGCCCATGAGTCTACTCCAGAACCTGCTTCTGCCCATGAGTCCACTTCAGAGCCCACTCCAGCCCAGGAGTCCCCTTCAGAGCCCACTCCAGCCCATGAGTCCCCTTCAGAGCCCACTCCAACCCATGAGTCCCCTTCAGAGCCCACTCCAGCCCATGAGTCTACTCCAGAACCTCCTGTAGCTCATGAGTCTGCTCCAGAACCTGCTTCAGCCCACGAGTCCATTCCGGAGCCCACTCCAGCCCATGAGTCCCCTTTAGAGCCCACTCCAGCCCATGAGTCTACTCCAGAACCTGCTGTAGCCCATGAGTCTGCTCCAGAACCTGCTTCAGCCCATGAGTTCGCTCCAGAACCTGCTGTAGCCCATGAGTCCACTACAGAGCCCACTCCAGCCCATGAGTTCGCTCCAGAAACTGTTTCAGCCCATGAGTCTCCTTCAGAGCCCACTCCAGCCCATGAGTTCGCTCCAGAAACTGTTTCAGCCCATGAATCCACTCCAGAACCTGCTTCCGCCCATGAGTCCCCATCAGAGCCCACTCCAGCCCATGAGTTCGCTCCAGAAACTGTTTCAGCCCATGAATCCACTCCAGAACCTGCTTCAGCCCATGAGTCCCCATCAGAGCCCACTCCAGCCCATGAGTCTGCTTCAGACCTGCTTCAGCCCATGAGTCTGCTCCAGAACCTGCTTCAGCCCATGAGTCCACTACAGAGCCCACTCCAGCCCATGAGTCTGCCCAAAGTGCCCGGTATGCCCGATGGCCAGTCCAGCCCTGCATGGATGCCATGCCAGAGTCTTTACTTAATTCAATCTGCTTGCAATCTCATTATTCTCTGTAGGGCACAGCTTATTGGTTCCTGCTGTATCAGTAGCCAATGAGCTTGCTGCTCAAGCTTCAAATACTCGGTCAGCATTTGCTGTAGTAGTTACAATGCGCTCAAAAAACCCTCCATCCTCCCCAGCTCCACCTGTACATATTTACTACAGGTAATTAATGTACGCTATATTGTACAGCAGCAGCATGTCTTACTTGCTCACAGCAGTGAGTCGTGTGTGTATTGGCAGTAGAAAGACCTGTACTTGCTCAAAATTCCATCTGGATAAATAATTGAACCATTAAATGCATGAACCATCACTCACGAATAAATTACAGTATGGCTATGTGTGTTTATGATGAAAGCAAACCTGTGCTTCTGCTCTTATTGAGTCTTTAGAAATCATACAGAAGGGAATAAAACAGTATGTGATTTCACACCTTCAGACAATATGGTTTTATATTTTATTTGTTATATAACTTATTTGCCTTAAGAAATAGGTCCAAGTGGGGCAACAGATCACTATTTCACTCTGTCATTACATGTTACAGATCTGTCATCATTTTATAACTCATTCAGCACAAAACCCCTGAAGCAACAATAGTGCATTATTGGCACCATCTATATTCTTGTCTTTACTTGTAAGCTCTAGCGTGACATAAACATGTCAATAAAGGATATGATTATGAAAGTCTAAAATGATACTCTAACATGCTTTGTCACAGAGGTCGGCTAAATTAGATCTGGCTATACGCAAAGAAACCCGGCATGTTTGGAAAAAGCTGAGTCAGATGGATTTGCTTGATGTTTGCCCACCACCAAATATTTCACATCCTCGAACCAGGCAATATAGGGTTTAGATATTTGGCACAAGGGTGTGCAACTTTGGATCATATAAACCAGAATAGGATTAGTAACTGGCTGACAACTTCTAAATCCAAAGCATCATGAGGTCTGAAGACATCTTAACCCTATAAAGCCTACTGTATGACATTTGATACACAAATTTTAAGGCTTTTAAAGTATCAACACAATCAAAACTTTCCTGAAAAAGCTGCTGTGCACTATACTGGCTTCTGTTTTCTGTTTTCTGATTGTTAATTTATATTTTTTAGCCAGTAAAAGGTCTTTTATATCATTCTAAAATGTCTACCATCAGGTCGTGGTACACGTCTTTTTGATGTGAAATCTTTACTGATTTTTATAAAGTAAACATAAGAAAAGCTTTTATATGGTTAGTAATATTTCAAGAAGAACACTTACACCTAGGTTTACTTGACTGTACATTCATCATCACTCAAAATCAAGTAACATCAACAAGTACATCAAAATCCTGTTAAAATGTATCAAATATGATACTTCAGGCTTTTGAGAAATGTTTATTTGTTCATCTTTCATTGGATTGCATTGCATTATGTTTTAAAACTACAGAGCTTTTATCATAAAACTAAGCTTTTAAATATCATCTTACCAAAATTTATTATTGGGAGATATAGAGTGACAAGTGATATTTTTATGCTGCTTTACATTACAAGCTATCAGAACTTCTTGGACGTGTAAATAGCAGTAACTGCACCAAATTGCGTATTTTTGTTCAGTTTGGGCCTCTGAATAAAATTACGTTTGTTTCCTCCATGAGTGAGCACTCTATATTCTCTCTATATCAAACTTTAAGAGCCATAAAAGTCTATGTATCAAATATGATATTCAACAAAAAACACATACATATTTTTGCCTAAATGTATAATAAACAGTTTCATTTTAAAAAAAATCTGAGTATTATTTTATATATCAGACTTTACAGGTGTAAGATGTTATTTCATGGAGTTGCTATTTATATAAATATAGTAATATGCAATATGTATTGGGCATTTTATTGACATTGGCATACCCGTATAGCAAAAGATCCTCATATATCAGTACAGCACAGTCATAACTGCATTTGGTCCATCAATGTCTTGTTAATATGAAATGTTAGGTCTGGCTCTAGTGATTGGTATAGTAATGCTGACCTAGCAGCTGCGTACTACCTTTTTCCAAACCAGACTCATTCTCTACTTTGTGTATTCAAATCCCTTTTTCTTTTATGAGAAAACTGAGCCATGACACTCTGAAGTCCAAGCACAACAATCCCAGAGCTCAGTGGTGAGAGAGGAAGCCATAATCTCAAGCTTATATAGCCGAGTTTGAGGCTCAGCCATTGACCTATTAAACATGATGTGTTTTAATGAGGGAGGAAATACAGGGACCGGCGCATCCTACTTTGCGTCACCAGAGAAATTTTCAGTAAACCTCGACCAGTCAAACACATTGACTGTGCTTTTTTGGCGCTCAAACGGCAAAGGGTGTCCTTGGTGGTTCCTTTGTGTTTGCACTGGCTCTTTTATATCAAGCTGTGATTCATGGACAGCCACACATGGCAACATCACAATTGTGCATATAAAGATGTTTTATTGGCTTTCAGGAGCATAAAAACAATAACTGCGAATGACTGGTTTCTATTACGTTGACGTATTATTCAGCAGTTTATATGTTCAGGCAAGACTTCAACAATTCCCTAGTGAGAATTATGGTATGTTTTTACACGACAACGATGTACTAAAAACGGAAAGGTTTTTCCTTTACGTTTTCCACGTACAGATGACAGCGTTGTCAAAACGATCCCAGTTCACATGGATCCGTGAAAACAATTAAAAAAACCTGTATTCTGCTGCCAGGCCAGTAGTTGGCGATGTCCCTTTGTAAAGAAACACTACACGCCTACAGACTGAACCCGTAATACGCATGTGCATGACGTAATTGTTTTCACAAATTCATGTTTTTGTAGTTTACATGGAGACAATAATGTTTTTGTTTCGTTTCGGTATAGTTTTCAAAAACGTGCACTTTTGAAGCCCGTTTTCAAAAGTTTGCGTTTTCAGGCCCGCAAAAGGCTGTTGTTCTGTAAACGCCTCCTTAGTTTGTATTAGGACCATGACTGCTTTTAGAATAGCATACTAGCACTATTATTTCTGCATTGAATTGTACAGTATATTGTATATATGCAGTATTACTGCTTGAAACATTTTAAGATGATTATGTTTAATGTTGTTATAACATGCATTGTGGAAAAAGAACTTTAGCATTTTTTTAACCCTTGTGCCGTGCAGAAAACCCAGACAAATGTTGTGTTCCCGTGTTGTGTATTGGATTTAATCTGTTTGCCAACTTGTTTTCTTTTAGTTAGGACAGGTAGTGTATTTCTTTTTGGATCTGTTTGATCATAGGCCTCCTTTATCTGAGCTTATGCAACTCAATTTGTATGAGACTCTATATTACACAATGTTTGATAATATAGAATATTGATAGATTTATAAGCAATTCTTTACAGGCCGTCATTTTTGATCGGGAACACCACACTTGTATAAAGGTCGAAAAAAGAATCACAAAAATTTACAAATATTCTCAAAAAACTGGGAGGGAAATAATTATACCCTGGGTGAGTAAAGTCAGTACAAGTGTGATAATGTTAACAAGCAAAAATGTTAAAATGTTAAAAAGAAATCTTCGCCGGGTCTAAATGACCCGAACAAAACATGAGGGTAAAAAAAGAGTACTTATAATATACTTTTAAAGAATATACTTAAAGGTGTGAACTGAATGTGATGTTTTCAGACACTTAATTGCATGTTAATTGCAATTAAATTAAAATATATTATATAATTTATATTTAAATCAACTGCAGTTAGCTTAACTTGTTATTTTTTTGACCTACTTAAAGGGGTGGTACAACACGATTTCACTTTTCTAACTTTTAGCTAGTGTGAAATGTTGCTGTTTGAGCATAAACAACATCTGCAAAGTTACAATGCTCAAAGTTCAAAGCAAAGGGAGATATTTGCTTTAAAGAAAAGGACTACAACAAATGGCTGGTAGGGACTTCACGACATTCCTCCCGGGTTAGTGACATCAGCAACCCTAAAATGTACATAAACCCCGCCCCCGGGACACGCAGTCCATGTTGAGAAGAGGGAAAAGTTGTTGTATAAGAGAAGATTTGTGAGTCAGCTCAAACTTTAGCATCCATCCTGGCAATAGATGCCTGTTGACATACATAGAACGCTGTCTGTCAATTATGTAACATATAAGAATAAAGTGACTAGGCTAATTTCTAAACATCTTATTGTTACTTAGGCCACTTAAAAACTTAATAAAACTTCTCTTTAATAACATAGTGCAAATTCAAAACTGAAATCAGTGTTAGCTAAATTAAACAAATGGCAGGTAGGCCTAAGTCAAACACTGATGAGGCATGCCCATCTCCTCACTTCTCCAGATTATCCCCTGTGAGTATGTAGGTCTAGGACTAGGTGGTCTGGCCTACTACTTAACATCCCACTTTTCAATGCTGCAGGGGAATATAAACTTCTGCCCCCTTCTGCCTGTACCACCAAGTTCAGAATCAGAATCAGAATCAGAAAGAGCTTTATTCCCAAGTGTGCTTGCACACACAAGGAATTTGTTTTGGTACTGAGGTTTCCAGTGGACTATACAAATACAAATACAACATGAAACATGAAACATAATACTACAAATTATAAGAATAAAAAAAATAAAAATATAAATATAAATATATGAGAATAAAACTATCACAGTTTGGTTTAGTCAGAATAGACATTTTCAGATTTACAGATTATGAACCTATTTACAGTGTTTTGAATATTATAAATAAATAAATCTACATATAAGTATCACCTGAGTTGTAGGATATTGCACTAAACAGTGGGAGTATTGCACTTACAGGCATATGCCTTGGGAGGAGTGTTAACTGTTCAGGAGGGAAATGGCCTGTGGGAAGAAACTGTTCCTGTGCCGAGATGTTCTTGTGGCCAGTGATCTGAGTCTCCGTCTTGACGGTAACAGTTCAAACAGGTGGTGTCCAGGGTGAGTGGAGTCTGTGATGATTTTACCTGCTCTCTTCCTCACTCTGGAAGAGTACAGGTCCTGGAGGTTTGGCAGGGGGGCACCAATAATCCTCTCCGCAGTCCGGACTGTCCGTTGTAGTCTCCTGATGTCTGATTTGGTAGCTGAACCAAACCAGACAGTGATGGAAGCGCACAAGACAGACTCAATGACGGCTGAGTAGAACTGAATCAGCAGATCCTGTGGCAGGTTGAACTTCCTCAGCTGGCGAAGGAAGTACAGTCTCTGCTGGGCCTTTTTCACAGTGGAGTCAATGTGATTGTCCCACTTCAGGTCCTGAGAGATGATAGTGCCCAGGAACCTGATTGACTCCACTGCTCCCACAGTGCTGTTCATGATGGTGAGTGGGGGGAGTGCTGGGCTGTTCCTCCTGAAGTCCACGATCATCTCCACTGTTTTGAGCGTGTTCAGCTCAAGGTTGTTATAACTGCACCAGGCAGCCAGCTGTTCAACCTCCAGTCTGTAAGCAGACTCGTCACCGTTTTGGATGAGACCGATGACAGTGGTGTCGTCTGCAAATTTCAGGAGCTTGACAGTGGGGTCTTTAGAAATGCAGTCATTAGTGTACAGGGAGAAGAGCAGTGGGGAGAGAACGCACCCTTGGGGGGCTCCGGTGCTGATTGTGAGTGTCTTGGATGTGTGTTTCCCCAGTCTCACTCGCTGCTGCCGGTCCGTCAGGAAGCTGGTGATCCACTGACAGATCGAGGATGGTATGGAGAGCTGGGTCAGTTTGGCTGTGAGAAGACCAGGCATGATGGTATTGAAGGCCGAACTGAAGTCCACAAAGAGGATCCTTGCATAAGTCCCTGGTCTGTCGAGATGTTGCAGGATATAATGCAGTCCCATGTTGACTGCATCATCCACAGACCTATTTGCTCTGTAAGCAAACTGAAAGGGATCCAGCAAGGGTCCAGTGAGGTCCTTCAGGTGGGCCAGCACCAGTCTTTCAAACGACTTCATGACCACAGACGTGAGAGCGACAGGTCTGTAGTCATTAAGTCCAGTGATTTTGGGTTTTTTGGGGACAGGAATGATAGTGGAGCGTTTGAAGCAGCAGGGAACTTCACACTGCTCCAATGATCTGTTGAAGATCTGCGTGAAGACCGGGGCCAGTTGGTCAGCGCAGGCTTTTAAACAAGCAGATGAGATGCCGTCTGGGCCTGAGGCTTTCCTAGTCTTCTGTTTTTTGAAGACTCGGCTCACGTCCTCCACACAGACCTTAAGCTCAGGTTGGATGGCAGGAGGGGGGAGTGATAATTGGAGTGCAGGAGGTGATGGTGAAAGTGTGAAGTGCAGATCAGACCGGGTGTGTGGTGTTAATGAGGGCTTTTCAAACCGGCAGTAAAATGAATTTAAATCGTCAGCCAGGTGTTGATTGCCCACAGATCAAGGGGATGGTGACTTGTAGTTGGTGATGTTCCTCAGGCCATTCCAGACTGATGATGGGTCGTTGGATGAAAACTGGTTTTTCAGTTTATCAGAGTAGTTCCTTTTAGCAACTCTGATCTCCTTTGTCAATCTGTTTCTGGCCTGGTTATACAAGATTTTATCCCCACTTCTGTAAGCATCCTCTTTGGCATGACGAAGGTGTTTGAGTTTCCCAGTAAACCATGGTTTATCATTAGTGAATGATAAGAATGTCCTGGTAGGAATGCATGTATCCTCACAGAAACTTATATATGATGTTACAGTATCTGTGAGCTCATCCAGATCATTGGTAGCAGCTTCAAAAACAGTCCAATCAGTGCAATCAAAGCAGGCCTGTAGATTCTGCTCTGCTTCATTAGTCCATCTTTTTACAGTCCGTATTCCAGGTTTAGCTGATTTCAATTTCTGCCTGTAGGTCGGTATGAGATGAACCAAACAGTGATCAGAGAGCCCCAAAGCTGCCCGTGGGACGGAGTGATACGCATTTCTTATTGTGGTGTAACAGTGGTCCAGTATATTACTGTCTCTGGTGGGACATGTAACGTGCTGTCTGTATTTTGGTAGTTCACGGGAAAGATTTGCTTTGTTAAAATCCCCAAGAATGATTAAAAGAGAGTCTGGGTACCTTTGTTCCGTTTCAGATATTTGTTCAGCCAGCTGTTGTAGCGCCGCGCTCGCGTCTGGAGGGATGTAAACATTCACGAGAATGAAAGAGGAAAATTCCCGAGTAGAAGGGTTTACAGTTTATGAAATGTGCCTCTAAATTAGGAGAGCACATCTTCTTCAGTGTTGTTACATCTGAACACCAACTTTCGTTAATGTAGAAACACAATCCACCACCTCTCGTTTTCCCCGTTAGCTCCGCGATGCGATCCGCTCGGAATGGCTGGAAGCCCGGCAGATGTATTGCGTTGTCCGGTATGGCTTCACTCAGCCAGGTTTCAGTGAAGCACAAAGCAGCAGAGTTTAAAAAATCCTTGTTAGTGTGGGTGAGGAGAAGAAGTTCATCCGTTTTGTTAGGAAGGGATCGGAGATTCGCGAGATGAATACTGGGGAGTGCAGTGCGCAGGCCGCGCTCGCGGAGTTTAACCAGCGCGCCGGCTCGCTTCCCGCGTTTGCGTCTGAACGCGCGTTTGAACAACAACGCTGCACCTCCGACGAGAATGTCCAGCAAAACGTCCGAATAATCAAAAACTGTAGAAAAGGTCTCTGGTGTGTGTTTCCTAATGTCCAGTAGTTTTGGTCTAAAAGAATGTCACATAGTTTAAGCGCTAAAATGTAAGAGTACAATGTACAATTACAAATTAATAATATGTTGAAAATAATTATAAGTGGGGGTGCCACTGGCACAATTTAACCCAGGCCCTTTGCCACAAGTTCGAAAAACTAACATGATCCAGCAGTTAAAAGCTAACATCATGCTAACTCTATAGACTCATTGTGTAGCCTGCTAAAGCCCTAAGACATGTGTGAAACGTTTTCAAACTTGTCAATAATTGTTCAGAAACTACAATCAAAAAACCTTAATCATAGAAATTTTACTTTGAAAGGAAAAAAACGTTTTTTTTTAGCTAAAATGTGCTTACATCTCATGCCATGTGTCTCTCTTCTTTGGAGGATATGTAAAATGGATGGCTTTTCAAAATTATGTGGTCACATGAGCAATTTCTTCTATGGTTTTCCAGAAACAAGGGGTGGATCAACTTCCCCCCTGGCACAAATCACCCCACTCTCCCCCTAAGTAGTTTTAAAAAATATATATATACACATATAAGATTGGAAGTGCCCTACAAGTGCTAATTCAATCTTAAGAACACTTCATTTTCACAGAGCATTATGTCAGTACTAGTATGTTAGCAGACAATTCTGAGCATATTTCCACTC
Source organism: Siphateles boraxobius (assembly GCF_051911475.1). Lineage (NCBI taxonomy): Eukaryota > Metazoa > Chordata > Actinopteri > Cypriniformes > Leuciscidae > Siphateles > Siphateles boraxobius. The sequence goes on from NW_027509119.1 coordinate 8,033,445, forward strand.
TGGAGTATTTATTTTCTCATGTAACCACTAGATGGAGGTAACCTTGATTTCCACACGAAACCTGAGATTATTGCTACACGTCATCAATCCGGAAGTCGGCCATATTGGAGGCACTGAACGTAAACAATGCCACTGAACGGACTTGCATAGTTGGCTGATTATTGCTGCTGAAAAATGGTCGTGTTTTGGTCTGTACTAATCGGTCGCACCGCTAAAAAACATTTCGAGTTCTATAGACTGTGAAATGTTAAAGAGAAGAGAGCAAAAAACTGATGAAAGAAGGCGTTTGTGGTTGAGAGAGGCACAGCATTAACGTTAGCCACATCATGTGTAAATGAAGCGTTGACTATGGCCAAAATGTTGAAGTAAAGTACGAATGTATGGCTACATTCACACTGTCAGTCAAAATCCAATTATCTTTATATCCTATTAGAATTTGATCTAAAATGATGTCCACACTGTGTATCGCAACTGTTCAGACCCGAGTTGTGTGTTCATGCAGCTCTTTGGCAATATGGCAATGATGTTGCGTTGATGGAGGGGTTTGCATTTGCAATAGATGTTGTCTATTGGAAAAAGATGTTGGCATGGAAACGTGTAGCCGCCGGCCCGCCACACTTGACTCCTGCGTCTCGAGCTGCAGAACTGTAGGAGGCTGGTATGCACAGCTTTTTTCCCATGCTCTTATCTGCGCCGGTTTCAAAAATAATAATTTTCTGCTTGTCCTGCACTTTGCAACAACACAGCCTTGTTGCGACTTTCAGCATGTTCCCTTTAACAACGTCTGACGTTTACATTTTACGCGGCGTGTGAAAGTCACATACCACGCGAAATACAATGAAGCGGATTTCCTGATATGTAATTTAAATAGGATTTCAAAACACATATGGATGTAGCTTGAAACTGATTTCATGTGCTTTTTTTGGACTGACAATCTAAACGTAGCATATGTCTAAATAAGGAATAGAAGGAAGAATAGCGGTAAGGGCTAGAAAAGCTCGTTCGGATCTTTACCTCATATTAACTTTAGTTCGTCAAAATTCACGCTCTTTCCTGCTTACGAAGTCCTTCTCTATATGATTTCGCAGCTTCCGTGTTTTTTTTCCATGGTTTAGAAGTCATAAATTAGTGTAAAAATGTGTTCAGTAGTACATAAACAGTGCAAACCATACTGTTGTTTACATCCGAATCATACATGTTCTGTGTGAATGAATGGTGCAGTTTCATTTAACACAAACACGTGCGCGCGCTGAAGCACGTGTGACGCTCGAGCTGTTTATTTGCCTATAAGAGGACACAACTGCATGAACTTCCTCTCCAGACTCTAGATCAGCTCTTAAAGTCACTTTGTGAGCATTTAACCGCATCGTTTGAGAAAAACTATCGTCATGTCATGTAATCCGAATGGCGTAAACATGGGCAGTCAATGTGCAACAGTCAAAGGTTGTGAATTTCACAAACGGTTTTATTCCAGGCCTGTACTTTTGCGCTGTTGTTAAAACAGCCAACCACACAACACGCTCTACCCGCCATCACTGGACAGTATACGTACTAAAAAAATTGTAAATTCATACAGCTAACATCTGCTACAGCCGCATACGGGACCAACACGCTACTTCCGCTACTTCCTTAGCAGCAAGGCACGCAGTAATGGCGGTGCTGCTTTACTTCGGTGTTTCGCAGGATTTGTGTATAATACTCCTTTGAATGTCCCATGTTGATTCAATTCTGAATACCAATAATCCGTTCTGCACACAAACACTAAAGAAAAAAACTGCATTACACAAACATCCTCATTCAGTTGTGCTGCAGGGCTGCATTACATGTAATCAGTGATGGTCTGAATGTAATTTCCACTGTTTCCCCCGGCAAAGATCACAGATCGCAGCCATGACCTTGACTGAGAGAAGCTTTCGTCCAGATGGTGACTGGGAGCGTGTGGAGGTCACGCTTACCTCGGCCTCATGGTCAGTTGTTTATTTGGTGAGAGCTGCAGATCCTCTATGCCCTACAATGTTTGTTAGCTTCCCTTGATTTAGTGGTGCTGTTTTGAGACTCTCTCAGTAAGTAGTGAGATGGGAAGAAAACCTGCATGATGTGAGAACACACGGAAACAGATAAATACGACCTTTCTATGAGGGCAGTGAAAATATCAAAATAGGAAGAACTACAACAGATGCATCGCGCTACTAGTGGATCTAAAACTTTTTGAGCTCATTTTAATGCTTTGTCTTATTTTAAATAATTTTAAGTCATCTTGAGTTCCTTCTCATTTGAGAACCACTGCACTAGATAGAAAAGTGGCTAAAATAGAGGAGGAATAGGTGGCTGAAACCAAGGGCTGCCACATGACCACATGTCTAGCTGGTTAGCTGGGTTCAGTTAGCCCCTGCTGGGTAGAGGCTGTAACTACACCATTTTCATGTGAGCTACACTCAAAATTGACCATAATATCCTTTAAATATTTTTTTTTCAAGCAACACATAATAGCAAATATTTCATTCTATTTAAATAGATCTTTATTTCTGGCTGCTTCTATTTTGGGGGCTCTTAAAGGGATAGTTTAACCAAAAATGTTGGTAACTATACAGTTTCGGTTACCATTGACTGATATTGAATGGACAACAAGTAAAATGGAAGTCAATGGGAACCAAAACCATTTTGTCATCAACATTCTTTAAAATATATGTTATGTTCAGCAGTAGAAAAACATACAGGTTTGGAATGACAATTTGCCAATTTTTGGGTGAATTGTGCCTTTAAAAGCATGAAATTGACTTTTTTTTTTTTTTTTAAATATGTTGCCTTTGATGATCAGGTGATTTGTTTGTTTATTTGTGGAAACCATGAGACTACCATTCAAAGGTTTGGGGTAATAAATAAAAAAATATATAAAAAAATATATATGTAAATATTTATCCAGCAGCCGAGGATGCATTAAATTAACCAAAAGTGATGGTAAGAGACATTTATCTTTATAAAATGTATACATTTATATTATAAAAAAATATAATTATATATTGTATATATATATATATATATATATATATATATATATATATATGATTTATTTATTGAATTTTTCACAACACCAAAGACAAACAATCAATATAAGAAATAATATAAAAACTAATAATATAATAAAAACCAGACAAAAAAAACAGACATAAAAAAAACATTAATACAAAAACACCAACACAAAATCCCTCACAGTACTAACAGGTTTAGTATAGTATATAATATATAAGAGAGCTTTATGTCATAATACAGAAATAGGACAAGGTCAGCCTTAACTAGGTCCAGCAAGTAAAGTTGAGTAACCTCAAAACTTAGAAAGTAATGTGTGCTGCTAACGATAATACCAGTTGAAAACTGAAAAACCACTGAAAGTGCAGGGTTGGGTGGTCAGTCAGTCAATTGAGACTGCGTCCAGTTGCAGAGATTTAACGTGCTCAAAAAAGGGTAACCAAATTCTTGAAAATTTAATCATGGAACCACGAAGGCAGTGTTTAATTTTTTCCAATTTAACAAAAAAAAGGCATGTTTTATCCACCGAGTATGAGAAGGGACTCGAGGACCCTTCCAATTCATCAAAATGCAACGTCTCGCTAGCAGTGTAAGAAAGCTACCAACTCTGCGAAATGAGACGGCAATGAGTAATTAGGAGGTAAAACTCCAAACAAGCCGATTAGCAGAGAGGGATGGATATTGATTGAAGTAATAGCGGAAAGTGAGTCAAAAACCGACTCCCAGAAAAGAGATAAAGCAGGACAAGTCCAGAACATATGAGTTAGATTAGCCGGTTCTACATGACACTTGTTGCAGCTTGGATCAATGTCAGGGAACATACGGCCTAATTTACTTTTAGACCAATGTACCTTGTGGACCACTTTACACTGTAAAACCCCGTGGCGAGCACAAACAGATGACGTGTGAACACGTTTCAAAATCGAATGCCATGTTTCGGTCTCTATCTCTATATTAAGATCCCTAGCCCCGGTAATCCGCAGACTGTCAGAATCCAAAGGGCAACATGTGAAAAAGGTATTATAAATC
>NW_027509119.1:11972500-12017500 GCF_051911475.1 Siphateles boraxobius
CAGCTGTTTCAATGGGGGTTCCCCCAGAGGGTAAGATGTTGATAGCAGCATCAGAGGGTGAGCTGGCTTCTGGAGATGATGACTCGGCTGTGTTGTCTCCCTCTGGGAGTGTAACATAGCCCGAGCCAGATCCAGAAATGTCAGCGGGCCGCCGAGGCTGCCGGGCTCGAGTGGAAACTCCACCGTGTCCCGTTCCGTCTCGGTTTAAGGATTGGTATCTCGGGGCGGGCCGCTCTTGTTCTCAGCTCGCCGCCCCAGTGCTTTTCTTTTCCGAAATGCATGGAGACCTTATCAGGTGGTGAACAGCACCTTTCTCTGCCAGAAACTGCCTGAATAGCTTTTCCCCCTCACTACCCTTGATGGAGGAACGGTGAAGGGTTGTGAGGTGTCCCTTCATTGGAGCGGTCTGTTATGACACAGGTGCACCTGTGTCTGGCGGCCGCTGCCTTTTGGGGGGATCCTCGTCCCCCCCTAAGCCTGTGAATTCTCGTCCGTTTCGACGGGTAGAGTTTACAAAGCCTCTCGGCAAGCCGTTTCCTTTTGCTTGCCATGACGCTGCTACAGGTCTGTCAGGCCAGGGGTACCCATGGCATGCACAAGGGTAGCCCAGACCGTGCGCTCATAGGTGAGCACCGCACCGCATCCGACCTCGCCCTCCGGGGCATGAGTGTCGTGGCATGTGCGATCGGTCTGGCGATGTCCACCTTAGTGGTCCAGGAGCGCCATCGTTGGCTCAGCCTGGTTGATATGGCGGTTGCGGACAAGGTTCGGTTCCTGGTCTCCCCAATTTCCCAGGTTGGGCTGGTCGGCGACACGGTGGAGAACTGCTTCCAACAGTTATCTGCCGCCCAAGCGCAGACGGAAGTAATCCGGCACATCCTGCCCCAGCGGCCCGCTGCTGCCTCCACCCCGCCGCCGGGTGGCAGTTCCTCCGCTTGCTCGTCGCCGAGGGCATTCCCTGGCCATGGGCGTGCCGCTCTGAAAACGAGGAGTGGTCAGGCGCATTGTTGGCGCTTTGCTATTTTGAGGCAACTGAAATAGACCGCAATTTTTTTTTTAAAGGGCGCGTTACTAATGTGAGCCTATATGCGGATCCACAACGTGCGTACACTCTGCTTATTACATACACAGGGATGCGCAGCAGCACACAAACATGCCAAATATTAAAAATAAAAGGATTACAGGGTAAAAGATTATTATTGTGTACATAAAGATATGGTGGAATCCGGCTTGTCCTGTAGATGGTCTGCTCACTCGCTTTAACCTCGCGCACAAACAGATCCGTTTCCTCTCTGGAGATGTGTTTGGTCTTTCCGCTTGAAAATTCCGCCATGTAAATTGCGAATCCGCCATTGCGGGCTGCAACTGGCTCTTAAAGGTAATGGAAAATGAGACTCTGATTGGTTTATTGCACATTATGCCCAAGACATACCCATTTCTCATTAAGAGAATTGGGAAAACCCTTTTAAACCATGCGCCGGGCACGCCAATAATTTTTCCCGCCGTGCACTTGTGCCGTGAGCTTTAGACCATGCACCTAGATCGTTAAAATAGGGCCCAATGGCTTTAAAGGGGTCATATAATGGTACATGCACTTTTTCAAGTTGATTGTACTGAAATGTGTGTTGGCAGTGCCTGTACACAACCATCATATAATGATAAAAATCTACCCAGTGTTTTTGTTTTAATCTCCTTATATGTTTTCCCCTGCCTCAAATTGAGCCGTTCGATTTTGTGACGTCACTAAATCGGACGCCCCTCCCACGATTGTTGATTGACAGCAGCGTTTCAACAGATCCCTGCCCTGAGCGAGCTGTCAGTCATCATAGTCCGTCATTGTTGATACGCTGGAGCAGAATGGCGTCTAAGCGATTGTGGTGTTTTGTTCTTGGGTGTAATAACGAACACAGCAGTGATTTTGATGTTCCTAAATCCGAACCGCTGAAGAAACAGTGGCTGAGTTTTGTTTTCGAAGGGAATATTCCCCACGAGCAACGTCAATGCTTTCATGTTTGCGCGATTTGCAAATCTTTTCTCACCAGACTGCTTTATTAACGAAGGAAGTAACTTATAAAGCTGATTTTGATAAGAAGCTGCTAATGAAAAAAGAATCGTTACCAACTATTGTTGTCAAGGAAACACTCCAGGTGCGGTGTGGTCATAACACTGTTATGAACGCCTGCAGAACAGAGGGGCGGAGTGAGCGAAGCTCATTATCATTTAAAGGCATATGGCGTGCTGAAAACAGAGCTGTTTTTGACCAGGTAAAATTAGTGTTTGCTTACAATACTAACGAAAATTTTTCATTAAAGTAAAATCCAAACTATTCATTTAGACCCTAAAGAATAAAATTAACTTGTATGAAAATGGCATTATATGACCCCTTTAAGTAAAGTGTAAACAATTTCTTCATTATTACTGATATAATACCGATACATTAATTTGTATGTGTATTTCCCTGAAAAGTGTAACACTGACCCCATTTGCAAAATGTTCATGCTTTATTTTTTTGAGCTTCTCAACACGACCACAATTTTTAAAAGCATTAAAACAAGACCTTATTTATGCAGAAATATCTGTCATGAAGATTTGGCTTGTCTTAAACAGTCAGTTCCAAACATTTTTGTCACCTACTGCAGGTTAATGACAACACAAAACGACATTCACAGCGCATTTATTTTCTATAATGTAACATATTTCAGAGTGAAAAATTATTCAGAGTATAACGCATGCTGTCCTTCATCATATGCAGCACAAAGTGCTTTCACTCAAGAACTCTCAGTATAAACACAATATCAAAGTAGATGTAATGCTTTCGAACGCAGTAAAACTGCTTCATACCACTGGAGAGGCTTCTCATTAAAATTGACTTCCTCTCTGTGTAAAAGTATGTTTCACTATGATATAAATAAGCCAAATGCTTTTCTATCGCATGCTCTTACGCATTATATGCATAAACAATGATCTCAATGTAGAACTCTTAACAGTCAGGAGAACACAGTAGTTCATGCAACACCATTTAATCCATTCTTACTGAAATGCAAGTTGTACCGTCAACATCAAAAATCTAAATTGACTCCTTTTTTACTGTCTAAAGTCTCAGTGAATTGGCTTGATTTGCAGTAATGCTTATGATGTGTAGCTTAAAAAGCTTGAAATGTATATGTAACATGTTGTCTATGTTACAGATGCCTCTTCTACTCATCAGTGTCATTTATGATGTTGAGTCTAAATGTTTGCGATGTTTCATCTCCTCCATTGTGCTTTAAAATACTTCAGATTCTAGAGAGCATTTAATTGGACTGAAAATTGGTGGTACAGAGCATGTTTTGAATGCATATATCTTCTAAACACAAATTGTAACATTATTTTGGAGCTCACTAGCTAGATTGTAATCTTTATAACTTCTTCTTTTTTTTCTTTTTTTTCGCTGATGTCATTAGTCTGCACAGATGACTGGATAACCAATAGGCTAGCTACTTATGATTAGCCATTATTTAAAGTCCCCCTGTAGTCAACAATTGTATCCCTTAAAACTCATCCTTGATCACCAAAATTACATATTTAAATATTTTTTTTCCTTGAAAAAAAATTCTACTTACCTTAAAATTGCTTGAATGTCTAGACCCTTGCCTAATAAGTATATGTGGTTCTATGAATGCAAATCAGCCCCGCCTCCACTCACTCACACTAGCTCAGAGATCCACTTGTGGATGGTCACACGTTGACTTGATTCGTTACAAGGTAGTTTGTGATGTCAAAAACACCAGTGATTTCAAACTGCATTTTTGAGACTGTCTTTGGTCGACAGCAGTTTTTAGGAGAAAATACTCAGCAATTGTTTTGACTTATGAACTTGCACATGGTTTGCCTTAAAGCATATTAAAAACACCATAGAGACATATAAATAACATTAAAAGCTTAATTAAGCAAACTTTTGTTCAGCAAGGATGCATTAAAGGGTCATGAAACCCCATTTTAGCACCAGTTATTTCTCACCACATTTTTTATACATTTTACAAAAGTGGGCGTAGCGGAGTAGAGGTGTAGGGGGAAGAGGGGAGACAACACAACAACGGCTTCTGATTAAGACCATTTTATTTCACTCTCATTTAGTGGAAGCATCTAAACTTCCTACAAATTCACACTGCAATTCACCATTACACGCAGCAAAACGAACATACATTATACATGGTTTTGTAAGCTCACCATAAATGAACACAAATACATATCCTGTGACAGCTTCAATTTTAATCACAAATAAAAGCACAGCTGTTTGAAACGCACTGCACACTGTTGCATCTTTAATAACTTTTTAGGCTTATATTCTGTTTTTTATAAGCTCTTTGATGGTTATGGGCAGTTAAGACTGGTTACTCTCACAGTGTGGATTAATCACATTTGTGTCGAAGACTCAGGATCTATGGAAGACAACTTATGCAATGCAGAAACTCTTGCAAAGCGAAAGAAAACGCTAATTTTTGATCCATTAATGCATCTCTCACTTACTGTATATGCGATCTCACTGTTTGAAGCGGATGGTAACATTCTTCTATGAAGTGTGACATGCATAACTCGGTTAAAATCTTCAAGAAAATATAGTTTAGGGTTGCATGACCCTTTAAATTGATCGGAAGTGACAGTAAAGACATTTATAATGTTACAGAACATTCTATTTCTATATTTAAAAAAAAATGATGTTCTTTCTATATAAAAAAAAGCTGAAGTCTGATGGACAGAATCAGAGCTCGCTCTCTATCACAGAAAATGAGTCAAGGCTCAGTTTTCCAATTACAGCAATGTTTCATCAGACTCTAAACATTGATGGCTGTGCTGCTCAAACCCAAACTTCAGGCCTCATTACAAACTAGATCTCTCTCTTCATCTATTTTTCATTTATTTCAAGTCTAATTTACTCATTAAATAACTGTACAAGTGATTTAGAAATCGTGCTACACATACATTAACAGTTTGTTTAACAGTTATCTTATTGAGTGAATGCGTGTGTGTCTATATTTGCATGGGTGTTCTGTATAATTTATCTGTTTATTGACTGAAAAGTTAATTACATGATACACTGATTAATTAATCAAATGAACTTTTTCCCCGTCAGCATTTTTGAAAAAAGTTGCCAGCCACCACCATCATTTTTTATCTATTTCACAAAAGTTTCATGGCCACTAAAATATGTTGTTGTATGAATATCTGAATATGCAATATATCAAAAGAAAGAACAGACCCTCTGCTTTCAAACAAAACCTACACAAATGTTTGATTCTAGCTTCATGCATTCCTTTTTTATCAACACTTGAATGTGGGTAAGTTTCATAAAAAAGCAACATTTTGAACAAAAAGAAAATCCTGTTTTTGTCAAAGGCTACATCTGGATGGGATTCAGAACAATGATCAAAACATAGATGAAGTATATCGAGTCCACCAACTCCTCTAATGATTCGCAGTCCTGTAGCTCGTCCTCGATCAAAATTTTATTCAGTAACGTTAGGCAGTTTTGATTTATATGCCGTTTAATGTTGATGATCGTGTGATTTTACATATGCATATGATTATGATATTTCTTGTTTCTGCTGCTTCTTTGCCTGTTTTGATTTATGTACTCTTTAAGAAGATGCCTAATAGCGCCCCCTACTGTATAACATTGGAAACATGGAAAGCTGGGATTTTTTGTCAATGGCAGGGAAAAGAGTAAATAGCATATATCAATTTTTGATGAGAGAAAAAAAAAACTGCTTAAAAAAATCAGTAACACTTCACAATAATATTCCATTAGTTAATGCATTAACTAACAATGAGAAATTATGGTAAAGCTTTATTCATCTTTGTTAACGTTAGTTAATGCAAATGTTAGTTATTGTCAGCTCAGGCCCATTATGTAATATTGACAGATACAACACTGTTTTTAATAATGTATTAGTGAATGTTAAAATTAATATGAACTAAAATTAATATATGGAGCCCTATTATAATAGAATATGTTAATAATAAAGTATTTAAAATTACATTTGTGTGATACAAAAAAATCTGTCAAACACTCTAAAAGATTCTGGGTTGTTTTAACCCAATTTTGGGTAAAATATGGACAAACCAAAATGTTGGATTTAAAATGCAATTTAAAAAATCAGTTTGTCTAATGGTTTGTCCATATTTGACCCAAAATTGGGTTAAAACAACCCAGCATTATTTATAGTGAATGATTACAAAATGAAGTACATGATATGTTGACTAATTTTAAATCAAGTAGGCCTAATTGTAATTTATTGCATATATCAACAGGAGTATTTCTATGGTGTCTTTCGCCAGGAGTCTTTCTAGTTGAACAGTTTAAAAGTTCAAATGAACAAATGACTTAATTCAATTTGATATCTTCATCCCTTCTTCATCTGCCACAGTTGGATGTTGCAGGCCATTGGTCTAGTCTGATCTAACGGTAAATCATTCAGCTGATGGTCTCTATATTTTCACTCAAAATCAACTCATCGTAATAGCTACTACTGTGTATGAAAATGTTCTGTTTATTATATACAGTCCATCATGAGCAATTTCATAAAGTGGTGGTGACAAGTAATAATCATTATGATAAACAAGTGCTGTAAATCATACACGAATAGAGATGCTTTATACATCCGTATAATGTTTTTCATATCATTGAACATCAGTTTGTCACTGGTCTGCAGTCCACAGCAATTGAGAGACACAAAATCTATTTCAATCTCTCCGATCAAGACATATGTTTCACATCTCTAACACAATCTTATTCACTCTGCCTTTCATCCTTCTACCCTTGTTTTTAATTGGCTGTGGGAGTAAAAATACAGAAACGTGTTTGATGTTCTCCACATTTTCCCATCCGTTGCTTGTGTCTCCCTTCAGTAGAATCAAGTGGGCACCACTTCCTCCCACAAAGCCCTCAGTATAGCGTCCTTCATCTCCCCGTGTCTGTCTCTCTAGAGATACTGTGATTATATCATCGCTCTGGTCAGGAGGGCACAGGAGGAATTTAACTCCAATGAAGTTGACGTGATTTATTGAAACCATTTTCACATTTGTGTGGATGGAATGCGGCTGGTACCGCACTGTACCTCCTGCAGGAACAGGAAACAGCTGGCTGGTGTCGAAGCGTTTCATTGGTCGATGAGGATTGATGGCTTGTGAGATTGTGTTGTCCTATGAAGTTAAGCAGTTAGTGTGTTCACACTTTCTGTCATCATGTTTGTTTTGTTATTTGTTGGTTTGATCGTTTATTTATTTTTTAGTTCTCTATTATTTTGGTAACTCTTTACAATAAAACACTAAACATTAATCAACAATGGGGAATATGTATGTATATATGTCCTATATAAAGGTGTCCTATAATGCCGTTTTCACAAGATGTAAAATAAGTCTCTGATGTCCCCAGAGTGTGTATGTGAAGTTTTAGCTCAAAATACCCTACATATATTGTTTTAAAGCATGTTAAAATTGTCACTTTTTGAGTGTGAGCAAACACCGTTTTTGTGTGTAACCCTTTAAATGCAAATGAGCTGCTTCGTCACAGAGGGCGGAGCTTCAAGAGCTTTTGTGTGTTAGAATCTTTGATTACCTCACACAGACACACACTAAACATTTCAAAAACTTTAAGCCTTTTATGTTCAAACGGAGTCGAACAAAGATGGAGAGACTCAAGAAGAAGTGACAACATGTAGACTGCAACAGGACATTTCTGAATTGTTAGCTGATGAATTTATGTAGCTGTTGTGGAGCTAAAAGTATCTTTTAGTCATTGAATTGCATATTTTGTCATGATAATCTATAAATTGCATTCCCGGGGATGGGGTTTATTTACATTTTAGGGTTAGTGATGTCACTAACCGGTGAAGAAGCTCATTCTAGTCCCTACAAGAAAGAAATATCTCCCTTTGCTTTAAACTTTAAGCGTCATAACTTTGCAGATGTTGTTTATGCTCAAACAGCAACATTACACAATATAGTTAAAAAAGTGAAATCATAATCAACCACCCCTTTAAAAAAGACTTCTTTAAAATCCCTATATGGGAAAAATGGCTGCAAAATATATACGGAATCTATGGTGCTCTGGCTAGTTGCTATAGGGCATTGCTTGAGTGTTTTGACTTTTTGTTCGGCTATTCTGTCTGGTTGTTAAAGCATTGCTGCATTGTCTTTAGGGTTTTTCTAGGTGGCTAATACAGAATAGCCTGAAGGACTATGCAGATTTAATTGCATGCTCTAGCAGGAGTTAAACTCTTTTGACAAAACCCTCACCCAGGTTCGAACAATAACAGCCTGTTGTCCTCATCTAGACAACATAATGATAATGTGATATTAGAACTCATGAGACAATTACGACTTTCTTATTTGCCCTTTTCATTCCTCTACACAACCTCTAAATGCGTGTTCTAATGAGCAATCAGCCTTTTGCTGTTTCTGATATTTCAGTCTGACCAGGCAATTTAGTCATCACACACTTTGAAGAAACGCCAACGCTCAGCTTTTCACGCTCCAAAAAGCTCTTTGAAATGTTTCAACTGTTCTGAAGGATCTTGTGGTCTTCTTCCACGCGGTTTTGTCGAAAAGCCGTTTTGCTACGGCCGTTAAGTTTGCTTCTATTCGGATGATGATGGCCGTTTTCTTCCTCAGGCTGTTGACTGGTTTGATGCTCAGATCTTCCACAAGCTGTGAGGCGTTGTGATACCAGTGATGTGTGACGCTGGTGTCCAGTGCTGACCGTCTCTGAAGTCATGCCGGTGTGACATTAGCTCTTTGTGCGAGATGCGTGTGTGGAAGTGTGCTGCGCTCTTTGAACGATTCCCTCGTGCTCCGCGGCTCTCAATAGCTCACTGCTGGAAGCTTTGACGGCGCCATTCGTATTCATGAGTCTAATTCAATCAAAGAGCTCTCTGAATAAAAGGCGTCAGAAACGCTGTGACCGCCTTTTAGGGGAAGTTAGAAAATAAATATGGAGGACAGAGAGGAGTTTTCATTCAAAGAAAGATTGGCAAACATGTTTATACTTGCATTATTCTGCTTATGCAGAAGATATCTCTCATTGTTTAATGCCATCTGTCCTTCAGTATGAAAATCCTGCATTGCTGTCCCTTGAGAAAAGGAAGTACACTTTATCATACTTTTTAAAAGAGTAATGCCATACTTAAATAACATGCTTTAAAAGAATATACTGTGAAATTAATGTAACAATTAATTGCATGTTAATTGAATTTAAATTAAAATTGGTTATAGTTTAAAATGATATCAATTGCAAATACTTTAGCATGTTTTTTTTGTCTGACTTAAGTAGGACTTATACATACATGTCAATTAATTTCATAATCACCGCCAATGTCTTTGAAATATGGTTAAAGTGTACTACTGCATGTACTGAGAAGCATTTATGGTAAACTAAAACATTTCTATTGAAATGTGAATGTTATGTTTTTAATATATTTGTAATGAAATTTAAACTGACTTACTAATACTTCAGTTAAAATTATAAACATGAACTTTACACATGCTTTAGTATGTTAGTCAACATCAAAATAAGAACTTCTTTAAAGCATAATATTATTAGAACAAAATTATTTAAACATAATTTAAAATAAAAGTTTTAATTTAAAGCAACACCAAGGAACTTTTCCTCTGCGGTCGCCCTACAGGTTGGAAGCGGAATTGTCCATTACCGCTGTCGTAAATAATTTAGCCTACCGCAGCCTACTGTCGAATGCGCACGCTCGCTGTTTATCCAGCACTGGCTTTGGAATCAAAAATGGCCACAGACATGAGTATGATGCATGATTTTATGAAAGACATCACAAACGAAGAAAAACTATGTATGCCGTAAAGCAGTCGAATTTTGTAGTTCTTTTTGTGCTCCGGGTTCTACCCGAAACCCAAAATTACATAGTGCCAGTAAAAGCAATACAGACCACGTCAGGATATGGCAGACGTGTCATTCAACCTATTGTAAGTCGATGTACCATCTGAAGGGTCTTGGAAATATATTATGAAGGTTGAAAAACTAGTGTTACTTTAACATTAATACAAAGTTCACTTTTTAAAATGTGTACTTAAGTATGTTTGGAAATATAGTCATGAAAGTGTACTCTCTTTAAAAATAATGTTTCAATAAACTCCCTTATTGTTATCATACCTTTTGAAAAATACATTCTACTGTACAATAGTAATATATTTCTTCAAGTTAAACCAAACTTTTATTTTGCCATGTTGTAGTGAAGAGCTTTGAGTTTCTGTGTGTATTCGACCAATGCCATCTCACAACGAATTCGTACGAGTGAGTAAAAGGTAGCTAATTCGTACAAATTCGTACGACCTCACTCGTACAAATTTGTACGATTTGTCTAAACCCCACGTGATGGGTAGGTTTAGGGGCGGGGTCATGTGTAGGTCATTCGTACGAATTCACACGAATTGGGCAACTCGTAAAATATGTACAAATTAGCAAATACTTTATCTTACGAATTCTTACAAGTGAGTTTGTATGAATTCGTACGAATTAGCCACCTTGTAAAATTGGTACGAATTGCCGTGAGACCGCATTGACCAGACAACAGTTTTCCCAAATGAAATGGTGAAATGAAGTGACTCAGAGCTTGTGTTCATGTCCTCATATAGTGAGACACTGAGGCACACAGAACATGCAGACTTCATATGTGAATAGTTATTTAATATTTACGTATACCACTCTGTATTGCATTTTGATTAAGTGTACAGCTCTACTTTTGATTTATTCCTCCAAGTTATGTGACATTCCCTGTTATGCAGTAAATTCCAGACTGGATTTCGCAATTCTGTCCACATTTGGAACAGCTTTGCATCAGTACTGTGCTTACAATGCCTTTAAATGCAGTCTATTCTGACAGCGCACTAGATATTGGAATGGATTCAGTCTTCAATACACAGAAGCCCAGGTCTCTTTTCAAAGTCTATTGTGTTATTGGATGAGACCATGCAGTGTATGTCTTGAGGGAGCAGCTTTGGAATGTGGAAGTTAAAAGCTAGTCAAACGTCCCCGACACACTCACAAATAGTGCTGGACAGCAGAGCTGCGGGAGGGCTAGACCGTGGAGGGCTTTGTCACCTTCATAACGTGTGTATGCTGCGGTGTACTCAGCACTTCGGGAGCTGTCAGTCGGGGAACTTCAAGAGCTGGCCTGCTTCTGTCCACAATGCACATTGAGCCTGTGTTACTTTAACGCTCCTGTTTTCCCAGGGGAGCGAATGTGGTTTCTCTGAGAGCGGATTTTAAGAGTCCATCCTGATGACCATCGTTTTCCTGCTGTTGTGAACTCAAGCGCTAAAATCTCTGTTTGCCCCCGAGGGCTGTACAATTTCAGATACGTGGACACAGTACAGTGGTTAGTTTGGATCTTCTATTTTGTATATTGTGAAAAATTATTCATAACCAGGCCCAAAAGGTGAATGTTTAGTCCATATAGTGACTACTGACTTTTTTTGTTGTTGCATTTTCTGTTCAGGTATTAGAGGACAATCTGCAGAATATATGTACTGTAGACATTGTAAAGTGTGCTGTACGGAAATTAAAATAGGCTATATACTACACTCTTATGTGCTATTCGTCTGATTGCATTTGATTATGTTAGTTGTTAATATAATAAATTAAAACTGTTGTTTTCAGTTTAGACCTATTAAATTTTAAAAATAACGTCTTTCAAATGTCATGTTTAACGGCTGTAATTGCTCATTATCACTCTTCCTTAGAAACTGAGAAATATTTACTATTGGCATCTATATATGTGATACTGGTCTTAATGGTACAAAGATGCCTAAATACTTCATGTTGATTCTACATTAAAAAAAGTTTTGACCAAGGATGCATTTATTTAATTTACATGACAGTAAATGCATGTATAATGTTACAAAATATTTTAAATAAATGCTGTTTTTTGAACACTTATTATCAAAGAGTTCTGAAAAAAATGCATCACGGTTTCCACAAAAATATGAAGCACCACAATAATAAATGTTATTGAGCAACAAATCTGCATATGATTTCTGAAGGATCATGTGACACTGTAGACTGGAGTAATGGCTGCTGAAAATTCAGCTTTGTATCACAGGTATAAATTGCATTTTAGAATATATTACAATAGAAAACAGTTATTTATAATTGTAATAATATTTCACGATATTTTACTGGATTTTTGATCAAATAAATGCAGCATTTGTGAGCATAAGAGACTTCTTTCAAAACCATTAGAAAATCTTACAAACCCAAAACTTCATAACGGCACTACCGTTAATCATATCAAAATTAATAATGCACCTAACATGATTAACTGTGATTAATCACAGCAAAATGTGCGGCTAATTACATTTTGTAAGAGCAAATACAGGGCTATGAATTGCTGTCAATGTTCAAAGATGCATTTTGTGCCCAGATGGTGTAGTTATAGTATCTACCAAAAGGGACTATGGGTCAAACCAAGCAGCCAAACTCTCACCATTTGTTTTGAACAACCCAACTTTTTTGGACGAATCAACATTGGCTCAACAGAGGCATGAGATTTGAGTGAAATCTGTTGTAAGAACATTAGAAGATTTTTCAAGGTTTTTCAGTCTTCTTTTAAGCAAAAATATACTTCATCTGCAGTAAATGTCCTGTTCATAACTGAGTTTCAGAGTGGAATGAAGTTGTTAATCTTTATTCTCACTCTCTTTTATTCTTTTCTCTGATGTTTGAGACCCCGACAAAGCAAGTCCTGCCTTTAAAATTGCACAGAGTCTCTGAGCTGCTTACTATTGCACAGGAATGTTGTTGGAAAGAGCGAGAGACAGCCAGACGTAGAAAAAAGCCCTCTTTGGAGTTGGACATTAAGGTTGCTATGGTTACTCAGAATGGAAATGTAATGCTTTAAGACCCGTGTGTGTCTGTGCGCCTCTGCATGGATGGTTGTGTATGTGTGTGTATGTGTGCTGTGGTAAGAGAGAGGCTTTGTATGAAAGGGATTAAACTCTCTTTGTGGTTGCTATGCTTGGCGTCGTGACATAGGGCCTCCTCAAAAGCTGAGCTCTGAGTCTAAACAGGGCCCTCAGTATCCACACACACACACACACACACACACACACACACACACACACACACACACACACACACACACACACACACACACACACACACACACACACACACACACACACACACACACACACACACACACACACACACACACACACACACACACACACACACACACCTGCTGAGGTGATCATACTTGCACACAGTCAAGCAATTACAGAACAATGTAAAAAAGCTGCCTTGAGCATGTTTGTGTGTGTGTGTGTGTGTGTGTGTGTGTAGCTTAGCAAATGTGTTGTCATGGTATGAGATTTTGTATTATGGTATCATTCACAGTATCGTTATGTTTTTGTTGGAAGTTTAATAAAATAAAAGGTTTAAATTAAATAGTGGTATACATATTTTGGGATAATACTTGTATATATTTATATACTTTATGATGCACTGTACTATATTCTTTACTTACTTTATTTTATTTATAA
This sequence comes from Siphateles boraxobius, assembly GCF_051911475.1. Classification (NCBI taxonomy): domain Eukaryota; kingdom Metazoa; phylum Chordata; class Actinopteri; order Cypriniformes; family Leuciscidae; genus Siphateles; species Siphateles boraxobius. The sequence continues at coordinate 11,986,049 of NW_027509119.1, forward strand.
AGCACTTTACAACTGCACCTGCAGACCAATGTGCTGTACAATCAGCAGCTTAAAAACAAACAACACATAAAACCAACATGCAACTTACTAATATAGATACAAGCCCAACCTCTCAAAAGCTAAAGACAAGAAATCATTTTTAACACAAGCTTTAAATACATTTAAAGAAGTGATCTCTCTTAGTTCAAGAGGCAGACTATTCCAAAGCCTCGGACCAGCAACAGCAAGGCCTGATAACCTTTTAACTTTAAATGAGATCGAGGGACAGAAAGCAATGACTTATTTTATCGTAAAGACCTTGGTGCTTGATGAAGAGCAATAAGCTCAGATACATAAGCAGCAGCTATCTCATGCACTGCTTTAAAAACATACAGCAGAGTTTTATATTTTATCCTGAAATCCACTGGTAGCCACCCGAGAGAAGCTAAAATAGAAGAATTGTGATGAGTTTCTTAGCACCCATTAGTAGCCATGCCCTGGATATAGTGGTCTGACAGGACCCCACATACAAAACATTGCAAGGGGGGACAGAAAAAAGGCATTATTAACCTTTTCTAAATCTTTTCTCAACAGAATAGGCTTTAAACGTGCAATAGACCTAATCTGACAAAAAGCAACTCTTAACCAGGGCATTAATCTGCTTATCAAATTTCAGCTCTGGGTCAAACACAACACCTACATTTTTTACTTGTTCATGGCATTAGTCTGACCATGTGCCAAAATATGTTGCAATATCGAAGCATCCTCTGGCAGGACCAAAACGCATAATCTCAGTTTTACTTTGGTTTAACTGAACCAAATTATGGGTCATCCAGCTCTTAACCTCCTCCAGACATGTCAACAGTGAGTTAGAACCACATTTCTCTCCTGATTTCAAAGGGAGATACATTTGTGTATCATTGGCGTACAAATAGTAAGACATTCCATATTTTCTTTTTAAATCGAACCCAGGGGCAACATGTACAAGGAAAATAAAATTGGGCCAATAACAGAACCCTGAGGAACCCCACAAGTGATAGGCACCGTTGTTGAAACAAAGTTACCATACTTCACTGAGAATGCTCTATCAGTTAGATAAGACTTGAACCACTTTAAAACTGTCCCACGTATTCCAACCAATTGTAAAAATACTGTATCAAAAGCCACACTCAAGTCCAATAAAATCAGAGCTGCAGCATTGCCTGCATCTCGGATTAAACGAAGGTCATTAACAACTCTCAAGAGTGCAGATTCTGTACTATAACCTGCCCTAAAACCAGACTGAAATGTATCTAAGATCTCATGTTTACTTAAAAATTACATCATTTGTGCATAAACCACCTTCTCTAAAACCTTTGATAGGCATGGGAGTTTTGAGATGGGCCGGTAATTCTTTAATTCAAATGGGTTAAAAGTTATGCTTTTTAAGAAGTGGCTGAATGACCGCTTGCTTGACTTGCACTGGTTGGAACAATCCGATTATGAAGACTGCTGTTAATAATAAAGGCAATACTTGGCCCAACACCATCCACCAATTCCTTGAGAAGGCGTAAAGGAACCACATTACAATCATGAGATGTAGGCTTCAAACGAATAATTATGTCCTTAACTTGCGCCACTGACACCTGCTCAAATAACTCAAAACTCATGACACTATCTGTCAACAACACAGTCTCACCCGGCAATATATTAAGACTAGATCTAATCTTTTCCACTTTTTCCAGAAAAAATGTCAAAACATTTCACATGTTTCCAACGAAGGAGTCAAAGCAGAACAGCCAATTGGTTTTAGATGTCTATTAATCGTTGCGAAAAGGGCTGTAGGGGCATTATATTTCAGTGCAATGACACTGGAGAAATAATTTTGCCTCACAGTTCTCACAGCAGCCTGATAGTCTGAAAAACACTGCCTCATTATTTGAAGAGAAACCTGTAGCTTATCCTTTCTCCTTTTTCGTTCAGCCTTTCTGCATTCCTGCCTCAAAGAATGAGTATAATTATTAAGCCATGGTATTGAATTACGCTTTGGTTTCCTAACTTTATATGGGGCCGCTACATCCAAAATATCTGAGCAAACAGAATTAAACAATATCAACAGCCCGTCTGGGCCCACAGAAAGAGAAGGAGACTCAATCACATTTACAAATGAATAGGAGTTATATACCTCAGAAAATTTTACCGCTGTTGATGACGTAATGAGACGAGAACAAATCACATCTGTCTGAGGCAAAATTGGTTTGCATGGCATGCAGGCATTAAAAATAACAGGCATATGATCAGACAAAACATCATTACAAACCTCAATATTACAAATCGGAAGGCCCGGAGACAAGCCCAAAATATGGCCTTGTTCATGGGTAAGACTTGAAACAGACTGCATGAAATTAAAAGAGTCCACCAATTGTAAAAACTCGGACAGCAAACATGAATATTAAAATCCCCAAGAATTTAAGTATTATCACAACTTGGCACAATATGAGATAAAAATTCTGATAACTGCTGAATTAAATCCTTGTTGTACCTTGGTGGTCTATATACCAGAACACACATAACAGCTTTTCAAGCATCACGCATCATAACTTGGGCCTCAAAGCTCTGATAATTTGCCATTGACAAAGACAGATAAAGAAAAGATAAATTTCCTCTTAAAAACACAAGCAAGTCTGCCACCCCGGCCAGAAGCTCTAGGGTGCTAAAAAATTAACAATCGTCTGGAGAAAGTTCGATCTGAGGATGCATTTCGTCGACATTAAGCCAGGTTTCAGAAATAAACAGAAAATCCAAATCATGTTGTGTAAAAGTAATTTAAAACAATAGTTTTATTTGAGAGTGATCTTGCATTAACCAATGCCATTTTAACTGTACCAGTCTCCAACAAGAGCAGCGAAGTTCCATCCGAGACCACAGCCGACTCCATATAACGTAGATTGTTACTATTTACTCCTCTCGAACGTCGCTGAGGTGCAAGGATAGTATCCAAGAAACTGGAAAAACTGGATGCAAACAGGGAAGTGTCTCGATCGAATTATCCCCCGAAGTTAACAGATGTCTTTCAAACTTCCATGCCACTCTGAGTTTCACAGTGATTGTATATTTGATATACACTACTGTTCAAAAGTTTGGGGTCTCTTATGCTCACAAAGGATGCATTTATTTAATCAAAAATACAGTAAAATCTGTATTATTGTGTAATATTATTACAATTTGATTGATTTCCCAATGAGAATAAAGTGTAAAATGTAATTTATTCCTGTGATGCAAAGCTGAATTTTCAGCATCATTACTCCAGTCTTCTGTGTCACATGATCCTTCAGAAATCATTCTAATATGTTCAATAAACAATTATTATTATTATTTTATTATCAATGTTGAAAACAGTTTTTTTTCTGCTTCTTTTTTTTGTGTGTGTGTGTGTGTGTGTGTGTGTGTGTGTGTGTGTGTGTGTGTGTGTGTGTGTGTGTGTGTGTGTGTGTGTGTGTGTGTGTGTGTGTGTGTGTGTGTGTGTGTGTGTGTGTGTATGTGTGTGAATATGTTATTATCTAATATATAGGTTTTTTCTGATTGGATTATTTTCTCTTTTCATTTGGAACTTGATGAACTTGATTTAGCAAATTGATGCTAAATCACATGAGTTAAGTACTAAAATGGATAGTTTAGACTAAATTAATAGATTGGATGAGCCACATTCAAAGGCTTTGTAAAATTAAATAAGTCAAAAGAGACTTATTATAGCGATTTCACTATGCAGCTCAATTGCAGTGTTGCATAGCAGTTGTAAACCGCTCAGCTCACCTTAACAATAACATTCAGCTCTATATTCTCACATTTCTGTGTTGCCTGTTTAAACAACATAAAGCAGTCTGGCTAATAATTAAAAACCTGACACATTTCTACCACTGCACAGTATTTAAAGTCATACTGCCCACATTGTGTGAATCAACATGTGTGTTTGTCTTTAGCTCAGCAGGTAAGCAGATGTATATCAAATACCTTCACAAGATACAGCAGTTTAGCAAGGCAACGCTGAACCTTTTATGACCCGTTTAGCACATTCAGCCATAAAATTCATACGCACACACTGGTAAAGTATGCACATGAAAATCTAAATATTACTGTTCAATTTGCCCAAAGGGCCTTGAATTGTGTTTCTCTGCAGACATTGTTTATTGGCAAGAAGCAAAGAAATTCCTCCTGATCTCCATAAATCATTTTTCAACTAGGCCCCCCTGACCCAATGTGTTTATACGAATCGATTTAAGGGATATTTTTTATTTTTTATTTATTTTTTTATCTGCTTTTATGATCCAGAGGGGCTGGCTGTGGGTGGAAACCTTTACATAGAAACATATTAAGAACGTATTAGGCTCGATGAATGTGTAGACAGTTAGAGAACATCCAAGCAACTCTTTCGGAACCTACTCGTTCAGCTCTGACATCACAGAATCTGTTTTTTTTTGTTTTGTTTTTTGCTGCTCTCCCACAGGGTCATGAATTATGTCATAATATGTTTCCATAGCAACTGCGGTCCAATGAGAATCAAACTTTTTCGAAATGTCAAGTCAAGTCAGCTTCATTTATACAGCGCTTTTAAAAATATGGACTGCTTCAAAGCAGTTTTACAGTGATAATATGAAATTAAAGTAACAGAGATTGTTTAGGCTTTACAGCAGCTTTAGAATACAGTTATTGTCCAGCTAAAGTTAGTTTTGATTGATTCACTTCCGTTGCAAAGATCATTAGGGGTCGCTTACACGACACCATTCTAACAGAAAACCCTTAACGCACTCCGGCCCAATCATTCGCACAACAAGAGTGCCTGGTGGCTTGAGAATGCAAACCTTGAAATAGGTTCTAGACGAAAAAAAAAAAAAAAAAGAAAAAAAAAAAAAAAAATATATATATATATATATATATATATATATATATATATATATATATATATACAGTATATATATATATATATATATATATATATATATATATATATGCATATATTATTTATACACTGAACAAAATTCTAAGCGCAAAACTTTTGTTTTTGCCCCCATTTTTCATGAGCTGAACTCAAAAATCTTAAGACTTTTTTTATGTACACAAAAATCAGTCAGTATCTGGTGTGACCACCATTTGCCTCACGCAGTGCAACACATTTCCTTCGCATAGAGTTGATCAGGTTGTTGATTGTGGCCTGTGGAATGTTGGTCCACTCCTCTTCAATGGCTGTGCGAAGTTTGGTGGATATTGGCAGGACCTGGAAAATGCTATCGTATACACCGATCCAGAGCATCCCAAACATGCTCAATGGGTGACATATCCGGTGAGTATGTTGGCCATGCAAGAACTGGGATGTATCGAATGTGAGCATTTGCCCACTCAAGCCAGTTACGACAACGAACTGCAGTCAGGTCGAGACCCCGATGAGGACGATTAGCAAGCAGATGAGTTTCCCTGAGACAGTTCCTGAGAAAAATTCTTTGGCTATGCAAACCGATTGTTGCAGCAGCTCTCCGGGTGGCTGGTCTCAGACGATCTTGGAGATGAAGATGCTGGATGTGGAGGTCCTGGGCTGGTGTGGTTACACATGGTCTGCGGTTGTGAGGCCGGTTGGATGTACTGCCAAATTCTCTGAAACGCCTTTGGAAACTGCTTATGGTAGAGAAATTAACATTCTATTCACGGGCAACAGCTCTGGTGGACATTCCTGCAGTCAGCATGCCAATTCCACGCTCCCTCAAAACTTGCGACATCTGTGGCATTGTGCCGTGTGATAAAACTACACATTTTAGAGTGGACTTTTATTGTGGCCAGCCTAAGGCACACCTGTGCAATAATCATGCTGTCTAATCAGCATCTTGATATGCCACACCTGTGAGGTGGATGGATTATCTCGGCAAAGGAGAAGTGCTCACTAACACAGATTTAGACAGATTTGTGAACAATATTTGAGAGAAATAGGCCTTTTGTGTACATAGAAAAAGTCTTTGAGTTCAGCACATGAAAAATGGGGGCAAAAACAAAAGTGTTGCGTTCGTAATTTTGTTCAGTGTATGTTCATGAGTAAGTTATAATAACTTAAGTAATATAATATAAACAAAAGGGATATAAACAAAAGGGAATGATAGTAAATAGAGATTCAAAACAGAAAGCTATACGGAGCTTACAGACGCAAACCAGCTGCAAGGCAGACAGAAGCAATCGATCAGCAGCCGCGTGTCAAACCTGAAATGTGACACATAGCGTACAGGTGGTCCGTAAGTCTCGAGGCAAATAGAAACTACAAATATCCAGCCCGTTCTCATCCTTTGGCGTCATACATGTTACGCTTTGTACATTTCGTTGAAATCTTACGCACATGGCATCCTTTAGCATCAATATGAGACGCAGAACCCAAGGCGTCATACAGGTGACGCTCGTCTAAATCCAACGCAAATGGCATCGTCTAGCGTGAATATGAGACGCAGATCCCAAGGCGTCATAACCGTACCCTACCCCAGACCTAAACCTACCCATAACAGTGCGTGTTATATTGACGCTAAAGGATGCCATGTGCGTAAGATTTCGACGAAATGTCATATGGCGTCACCTACATGACGCCAAAGGATGAGAATGCGTTGAAATATCAGTTGAAGTTGACATTTGGATGTGAAACATTTATTTAGAGGTTATTGAAATTGTAAATATCAGTCAAAGCAAACAGCCGCTCTATGCAGAGGTGTAAAATCTCACTCTGTCGGAAAACGGACGGAAGATCAGCGGGACATTAAACGCAGGGCGCTGGAGGGAAATTAAAGCAGGAAAATAGGCTTCTTCGCACTTTGTTCAAACTTTTCATTAAATATTTATTAAACAATTTTCTATGCATGTCGTGAAGTTTTGCCTGGAGTGTAAAACTTACTTGTTCCATGTTTCAATTGCATAATTTGTCATGACGCAATGAAACACACCAAATTGTGTAATTTTTGGCCAGGTGGTCATACCAAGCCTGCACTCATTATTCCCAGCCTATAATTCAATAAATCACTATGTAGCAGGTATAAGCTATAGTACTAGATGTCATCTTGTGGGTTTTATTGAAAATGGCCAGATGGAAAGAGCTGTCCACTGCAACCAAAAAGGTATTGTTGAAATTCTCCCTATGCTTTTGGGAAACGCAGCCTTGGATGAGATCTCCAACCTCCAATTTCATTTTGAACTGTAAGCCATTTGCTATACGAGGCTGGATTGAGAGGTTGTGTACCAGTAAAGAAACTATTTATTAGATTTATCTACTGCAAAAAACAAAAAAAAACATCTTGCATTAGATGGTGTCGGGTAAGTTTGTAGGAGACGTACGGAGTGTTGTAATACAAATTAAATGCAATGAAAGTTTTCATGTTTGCTGTGTGTGATCCACCAAAGCATCTTATTCATTGGACAATAGGACATTTTTGTCTCGACTGAAAGCTACAAAAAATATTTGTATTTTTTATTGCCATTTACAAAATAGTGTAAAAACACACAACATAGTTCTTAATCTTTAGTGCATATTTTGCCTTAATAAATGACACATCTGATAAATAAATATCACACAGTTTGACCCTAACATAATGTAACTAAGCAGCATTGCATGTGTGTTTTGGATCTTATTTGTTAGCAATTCTCCTGAGATGATGAGCATAAACAGTTATACCTTAGCATCACAGTAATATCTGCGGAGCACAAACCTCGATGTTTAGTCTCATTGCACTCTGCTCAAAAATATCAATTTTAGGGGCACTGGGAAAATTGTTTCAGCGTAATTGAATTTGATGGGGGTTTATTCCTCGGCCATCGCGCTCTCACTCTAAATTTTAAGCGATCCTGTCAGGTACTGTACGTCTGCTAAATGGGTCCCTGGTGGGTTGCTGTGCCGGTTTAATTCATTGCAGTCGTCTGGCAGACTCGTACAGTCGTCCCTGCTTCTCTCACGCTCCGGTAAACCGACTGAGCTTCAGCATGTTGTAAGAGCTGATCGTGAACTCTGGCATATAGTGCTCTTAAACCAGTACAAAAAAGCCAATAGTTATGATCCGAATTAAATACTATGTTATTACGGAATGATTTCTGTACAGTATATGCTAAATAAGGTAATTTATCCAACAATAAACATTTCAGACTGTAGTTCTGTAGTCTGTAGTAGCATTGTTGTCAGATGCCCTCGATGCCGTTCATGGGAGTGGCATCACTTGGAAATAAATATAGTTATTTTTTGCGTTCTTTTGACAGTCAGATCATTAATCAGTAAAGTAGCATTTTAAGGCATGAACAAAAAATTAATAAAAAGAATTCAAGGAAAAAACACTTGAATATGTCATTTTGGTGATCAAAGTTGAGTTTAAGAGATACAATTATTGACTACAGGGGGATTTTAATTAAAAATGTGGCTATAACTGCTCCCGGTTCATTCGTCACAGTGAAAATAGAATGTTGATTTGAACGTTTTACATTATGGGATGTTGTGTGTTGTGTATGTGCTCCATTTTCTATAGTGAACTTTGCAACATTCACACTGTTATTGAACTAAAATTTGAATAAAGAATTTAACAAAACTGAAACTGTTATTTTCTTGTTTTTTACTTTTTCTTGTTTCTTTGAAACAATCTGTATTGTATAAAGTGCTGAATAAATACGTGTGACTTGATTGCACGTTTACGCACATATAGTAGATCATTCAGAAAAGTCATACTGTGCAGTATACATACATGCATACTTTAAATGTACACACTGTTAACTGCAAAAATGCAAAAAGTAGTATGTTCGTATGCTGTTCTGAACAAAAATTTTGAATGCCGACTGACAGGTTATTATCAGCTCTGATGGCAAGCGTGTGTGTGTGTGTGTGTGTGTGTGTGTGTGTGTGTGTGTGTGTGTGTGTGTGTGTGTGTGTGTGTGTGTGTGTGTCTCTTGTGGAGAAATTCACAGATTTTTCAGGCTCAACCCATGGGAATTTGCATTCTCTGTGTCTGTTGCTGCCTCTCCTTTAATTGGACTTGGTTTGGCAAGCGCATATGGTAATTTACGCTGCTGTGACTTTGTGATTCAAGTCGCTTAATAAGGCTTCTTTCTGTGCATGTTTTGAGAAATATGTACATATGTGTGTTAGCAGTGTTGGAGAGATATTAACGTTTTGTTGGTACTCCTTTGTAATTGTCCAGCTCTGGCCTTTTGTCCAGTTCAAATTTTGTTTTGGTCTCCTTTTCTTTTCTTTTCTTTTCCAATCCAATCCAAACAATATTCTGGTTCTTCTTCACATTCTGAGGAGATCTGCTAGTTTACAATCAGATTTTTCAAAATCTGAACTGAACTTTTTTCCAACCATTTGCAGCACAGCATTGCGTCACTCAAAGTGTGCAGTATTTGTTTAACGACACTCGTTTTTAGGGATGCACCAAAATGTGGAAAAAAAAAAAATCTGGGCCGAAACCAAAAATTCAGGAAAACCAAAACCCAAACCAAATAATAAAATAATGATCAATTTACTAATCAAATTTATTTAATAATAAACACTCTAATAGCTAAACCTGAGGTATATAAACAAACATTTATATAAACTTTTTAATAACATAATTGTTTCTATTCCAGTTTGTCGGGGAAATATAAACATTTATATGACAACTGTAATAACTTGTTTCCATGACAGATTTATTCCATGACAGTTCATCTAAAATCTGACAAGGCATCTATAATAACCAACTCTATCTCATGAAATGCGTCTCTATAGCACGCATTGTATTTATCGTGCAATTTATACGCAAAAGCGAGTTTTTACGTGCATATGATACGTAGGGTAAACTCCTTGGGTGAGATTAGTGGTGTGGGATATGTGCATGCACGGCATAAAGTGTGTATCATATGCACGCGATAACTACATATCATATGCATGTAAAAACTAATTTGTCACGTATAAATTGCACGATAGATACAAGGCATGCTAGAGATGCATTTAATTGGATCAGGCTGAAAATAACACATTAAGCCTTGTTTATACTTCGCCTGTGTCTGCATTGCGAGCCACCGCTGACTGCGTGCACACTTCCCAAACGGTCGAGGCTTTCCGTGCACATGCATACTAAATTGAGCTCGCTTTAAAGTCTTTTTGCACTTGGACAAATCCACACACAAATTATGTGAACATGCCCATCTTGGCAAGTTTCCTAGCAAACATAGTTGGTTGTGTCTTAAGTGAAAGTAAACAGTTGAGAAAGACAACGCATGTACAGTATCACTATATTGGATCTGTGCATTATGTCTTAAGGTGACAACACCCTACTATTCCTGCTGCTGTCTGTGTTATTAATGTTAAACAACTAAAGACAAACAAATCACTCGCTGCTCTTGACTGAATAACTGTTGTAAGCAGTGTGTGATTTTTAGCTGCATCTAGTGGTGAGGTAACGAATTGCAACCAACAAAAGTTACGGCGGCCGACAGGAAAATATGTCATCGTCTGAGACAGCAGAGAGTAGCCAGTTCAGCAATGAGGTTTCTTTACAAGGATTAATTAAGAAATTATGTTTACTTAATTATTCAGTAAAACTGCTCATTCTAAGGTAATACAAATATAACGGTTCATTAAGTAAGGTCTTTATACACCACTGAAACGTGCTCTGTAGCGCTGTTTGTTCGCTGTCGGCTACGCTAGAAACATGACGACACAATATGTTGACCTCTATAGAAGGGGGTGTCCGTTGTTAAGGAGATTTAAATGTCTCATTCTAAGGTAATAAAAAACATAACGGTTCATTATGCAAGGTCTTTATACACCACTGAAAACATAGTTATGGATCTTATATTGCATTTCTGTCAATAGATCCTCAGAAATATTACAGAATGTACCTTTAATAAGGATTCATCTTTATTTAACCTATATAGTGAATATTATATAACAAGCACTGTTTATTCTATTTGTATCTTTGCTCTATTGTAGTTTGATTATTTGTTCTTAAATGCATTAATGTTTCGCAAGTCATTATTACATATTCAGGTCTTTAGCGATCTATCTTTTTCAACATCTTCAAAATCAATATTTTGATCGCTGACAGCTTCTTCACCAGATTCACTATCAAGTGACAGTGTTGTGACTCAATAATATTTGATTGCATTCAGTACTTGCTCTACAGTAAGTTGGTGAGACATTTCAAGTTTTGCTGATGATATGTCCTATTCTTTTGTTTTCTGCCTGTAGTAACTATGAGTGAAACGTCACTTCATCATTGTGTATCAGACATTGTCACCTTGTGGAAAAAGGTGAATTGCACTTATTTAGTCATCAAAGATTCCTTTATTGTTGTGCAGAATAAATAAAACTGTTACACACCTCGGGTCGAAAGCGAAAAATGAATGGCAAAACACAGCTTCTTTTATAATTTAATCATTGTTTGCCTCATTATATTGTTTATAATGAATTGATTGAGGAATACTATGAGGTTGATGTCTAAATTAAAAAAATGAATGAGGAGGAGGGTAGTGAAAGACTACAGACCCAAGGTATGCGTTTAAGGCTTAAGCTCTAACTCTAATTTTAAATGATAGCATTTAGGATTTATTTATTTATTTATTTAACAACTAATTCAAATTTTAAAGAATAACATTTAGGATTATAATAACTTCAAATGTTGTTTATTTTGTTTATATAGCTGTTTATTTTAAATTGGTTAGAAATTCCCTATTGTGGGCTTGTTGCTACCCAGACATTCCCCTCTATAATATAACTTATAAGTATTCCCTTTAAAAACAGTAAAATCAGGGAAATTCTGCATTTTTTTTTTTTTCATGAGTACTTAATAAAATCATATTTCCAGTTAATTTGGTATGTATGTGCAATGCTTTTTTTTGTGCAGTATTTTTGTGCATACTTGTATTATGTATATGATTTAACACAAAATCAATCTCGCCAATACTGCCATTATCACACATTTTATATCAAATTTGAATGATAATAATAAAAAAAGAAATTGACAGAATACATATCATGGAAATGTGGCGTGAGAGGTGAGCACATCTCTGTCAGCATAAGGTCAGTATGGCTTGATGATTTGTCATTATCAGTATTCGAGAGTTTTCGATTTAGAAACAATCAAGTTCAAATTAGAATTGTGTGCGGTGTGTGTGTGAGAACAAGAGCTTTGAGAAGCTGTGTCAGTGTGTTTCTCTAAATGCTGAGCTTTAGTGAAGATGGCAGACATTTTTATCAGATGAAGGCAGCCACACCTGCGTTTGATAGAGAGTCTTATTTAAATGTAAAACATTTCTGTCTCGTGCATTACCATTCCATTCACTCTCCGCTCTTCTAAACAAAGAGGAACATCTCTTTATTTTCAAATCAAATCTCCCTGAGCTTGCTCTTCCCGCACAGAGCTCCATGTTTGTTTAATGAGAATGTGTGTTTGAATTGCAAACCCTCTCTCTTTGCAGTCACGAATTCAGGCATTTTATACTACATGACATTTAATTGAAGTTTAGAGGTGCGGTGATGAACAGGTAGAGGAAAACGTGTTATTGCAATTGGTGAAGATCAAGACCAATACTCATGAAACTTGAATGTGCTTGCCTTGTCAAATTTCCAATATTCCATATTTGTTTTGCATTCATTTAGCCTAGTTTAAAAGCATTAGTGTTTTTTGCACAGTCAAGTGCACTTCTCCTCAAATCTCAATATTGTAATTGTAATAAAGGATCTATTTATTTTAACACCATGCGTTTTTTGTGAACTGCTTATAATTTGTGCTGATGTAAATGTATAAAAAATGTAATGGGACTCGCCTTTGAAAATAATGTGAATACAAAGAAATTAAACCTTTGTGCAGATTATTTCAATACAAATTTGAGGGGAAATGTGCTTAAGTCATGAAATACTGAAATGATGTTGGAAGTAATTTTTTAACTAAAGGAAAATTATTAGAAATCAAATATAATTCGAATTTTGGGAATATTTAAGTAAAAAAATTCTATTTAGTTTGTTTAGCCCTGCCTACAGTCCTGAAATAAAACCACAAAAGACAAGTGTACTAAAATAGTGCTGAAGTACTACAAGACGTACGGAAAAAAGTAAAACTAAATATTGATGTATTAAAACAAGATACGAAAAAAATGAAAAACACCCTATCAAAATTACAAAAAATGTAACTAAAATTAAAATGAAAACAGAAAATATAAAAATGTTACCGAAGACTATAGTGGTATATTAATGATACTAAAATTCTTTATATTTGTGCCTGCAGAAAAAGTAAAACCAATGCTATTTCTTGGAAGTAACAACTACTACATAGAAAAACAAATTCATATTTTTATTCAATCAATTCAGAACATTTGATTGAATTTGGTGAACTGAGAACGTGTACCAGCCCTGCAACTGTACTTTATAAAAAAAAAAAGTATGTCGCCAAGCCCTACAATATTTTAGCATTTCTAATCTCTAAAAAGTGAAGCGAAGGGCATTCAGTGTTATTGTTGAGGGTTCAGCTCGTTCTATTTTGGTCAATCTGTGTGTGTGTCTCACAGACAGCACCAATACATGTGCATGTTTCTCATCCAGACCCTCAGGACTGGACCAGCGCCACACTGAGAATGAATTAAAGGACCCCTAAAGCCCACAAGGTTCATTTTGCCAAGCTCCCAGAGAGAAAATACACACACACACACACACACACACACACACACACACACACACACACACACACACACACACACACACACACACACACACACACACACACACACACACACACACACACACACACACACACACATACACACACACACACACACACGCTGCTTCACAACACAGCATCATTTCAACACTGTGTGTCTCAAAATATAGAGAAGCTGGTGAATTTCTGTCCTGTCCAATGCAGAACACAAATAAGCGCTCTCGGAATGTTTGGGCTTGTCGAAATAAAATCTGGAAAAAATATGTGGCACAAATTGCTGTATTGTTGTGCAAATTGTTGGTGTGGTGTTTTTGAGCATTACTATCATTTTTAGAGAAATGGTCTTGCAATATGTTTTCATTTTATGCAACACTGTGCCTATTTATTCGTGTGTGTGTGTGTGTAGGTGTGTTTGCACAACAGAAGCTTGCTTTATTATTTTTGGAGCATATCACAGCACGAGTCTAGTCTACCAGAGATGCATTAGACACTAAAGTGCATATATGCATATGCAGACACACAAGATCTCGTCGATGTGTGTGTGTGTGTGTGTCTTTGGCTGAGGTTTGGAGGTGTTTGGCAGTCAGACGGTTGGAAGGCAGGAGATGGTGATCAGTCACTCAGCAGGGAAATATGATGAATGAAAATAGATAGAGACAACAAACAGTGTTTTAGGGTGTATTGTGTAGGATTAAGTTCTTAACTTCATATTGTAGGGTTATTGTCTTTGGATTGGGTATATTATGTAGGTTTTATGCTTATTTTAGGTTCCGTGTTGAGGAGGTTATAGCTTTTAGATTTAAGGTGTTACTGCCATTATTGTGTAACCCTCGTTAAAAAGAAGTCCACTTAATTATTGTCAATGTGCACAGTAGTGTATTTAAAATCTTATTAAAAATAAATACTTTTTTACTTGCAGAAACAGTAATATAACTATAATGAAATGAAAGACCACTTAAAGAGAGTAGTGCACTTAAAGAGAGTGGACTTTTATGATTATACTTCTTAACACACTTAAGTACATTTTTAAAAAGAGCACTTTTACAAAGTTCTACTTTGAAGTACCTTTCTTTACAATCATTGTTTTCCTAATCTTTTGTCATGCTTTAAAGTACACTAATGTTGATATGTTGACTAACATACTAAAGCACATGCCAATATATATATATATATATATATATATATATATACTGTGTGTTGTTCGAACATATACATTGTATATTTTAAATCCGCTAAATTGCAACTATATTACAAATGTGCAAATACAAATGTATTTATATGCATGATATGCAAGTTTTAATAGAAATGCATTAAAGTATATTTTGGTTTGTCATAAATTATTGTCAGTTCATTTGGCATCACACTTTAACCATATTTCAAAGACAAGTAATGCAATTACACATAAAGATGTTCTACTTAAGTGTGTCAAAAAAGCTAATTGCATTTAATATATATTTAAACTATAATGCATTTTCATTTAATTGCAATAAACATTCAAGTAAGTGTCGAAAAACGTTACATTCATTTCACACTTAAGCATATTCTTATAAAAAGTAATCTTTTTAAAAATTATGCTAAAGCATACTTATTTTTCACAAGGGTAAAGTTTAGGGTGAGGCATTATTGATTTAGGAGTGCTAGTTGATTTGTATCCAAGTTTAGAGAAAAATAATATAGCAATCAAATTTAGCATTTTTTAAATTTAATTTATTTTTTTATTCTCATAGGGGGTAGGCCATGGGGTTATTGTGTTTATTTAGGGCTTATACTTCTAGGTTTAAGCATTGTGGTTCAACAATAGGGTGTTATTTGGATCACAAACCCACACAAACATCAATATCCTCTCTTTTTCTTTTGTCTCATGAGAGTGTTGGAAACTGTAAGTATAGTGGTTTTGTAGCAAGGCTAGCACACACACACACACACACACATACGCACCCACAAACACACTCGTATATTTGTCTTGTAATGTGTCAGTTCCGTCTGTCCTCTGTCCCAAATTGAAAAATTACAAGCAATGGATTTCCACTCCGACATGAATAAACTGCTCTTAACGTCAACAATCCAGGCAGCTGACATATCAACACTCATATTTTTCCTAAACATTATCAAGTGTGCTGTTATAGCCAGCAGCTATGAGCGAGCCGGCAGATGGAATCGCTAACTGGCCCTTATTTAAATGTCAGCCTGCTGACGGACCTGTGATGGCAGCACTAGCAGCTATTTGACTTGAACGTTTGCTTTTTGAATGTTGATTATTGAGCGGATTGTTTTTGTGTGCCTGCGGAGAAAAATAAAACCAACACAATTTCATGGAAACTATACTATATCCAAAGACAAACACATTCATAGTTTAATAAATTCAGAAAATTAAATTGAATTTGGTGAAGTGATATAATGTACCAGCCATGCAACTGTACTTTATAAAGAGTATGTTAAGGGAATTATAAAGGGATTTATTAGTTTTGTTGTATTGAATATTTCACATGTATCACCAAATAATAATAAATAAATACGTACATACATACATACATTCATACATACATCAATCTTTTTTTGCTGCTTGCCCATTTTTTCCAATGTGATAAAAATTAGGTTATATTCTTAGGTTAATCTTAATATTAGTTCAAGTTTTTTATGCGTTTTCTTTTTCTATTAGGCTTTTGTCAGTTTTAGTTTTAGTTATTGTATTAGTACAACTTAACATTATTTATTTAGTTTAGTTGCCAATGCAATAGTGTTGTCACAGTACTGGAATTTCTAACTTCGATACGGTACCTGGAAAAATATCGATATTCAACACCACAGAGAGATCTTCCATATATACCGCCATATCTCAAAATGCTTCTATTATTTGGGTAATTTCGTTTTAATAACTTACACACAGAACAAGGAAGGATTTATTTGAATTGCTGATCTACAAAAAAATAGTCAGTAATAAAATAACATCCAAACTAGTTGCAAACGATAACACAAATAAATACAATAGAATACAGAGACAAATGAAATGTCTTTAAGTTTTTTCAGGTGGATCTAACAGTATATTCAGGTAAGAAATACTACAGAAAGGAAAGTAGTCAAATGTAAAATAACACTGGATAGTTTTCATTGCAAAAATTAAAAAGAGATTAATGCTTAAAATTAAAGTTACAAAAGTTATTTAGTTAAGAACAGCAAGTGATTTTCTCTTTGATTTACAGACAGCAGCAGGTTTATTAGGCTGCTGTCACTTTAAGAGTTTATGCTGGGATCCAATATTCTGGTTCTTTTTGCGGCGTAGTTTTTCACCTATATTTAACAGCGCTTCGTCAGAAATACAAATACAACAACCGTTTTTAAAGGGATACTCCACTTTTTTTGGAAATAGGCTAATTTTACAACTCCCCCAGAGTTAAACTGTTGAATTATACCGTTTTTTTTAATCCATTCAGCCGATCTCCGGTTCTGGCGGTACCACTTTTAGCATAGCTTAGCATACATCATTGAAGTGGACAAGACCATTAGCATTTCTCAAAAAAAAAATGACCAAAGTGTTTAGATATTTTTCCTATTTAAAACTTGATTCTTCTGTAGTTACATCGTGCACTAAGACCGACGGAAAATGTAAAGTTGCGATTTTCTAGGCTGATATGGCTGGGAACTATACTCTCATTCCTGCGTAATAATCAAGATACTTTACTGCCGTACCATGAGTGCAGCAGGCGCAATGATATGACGCAGCGCCTGAAAATAGGCTACCTTCAGTCAACTGCGCTGCGTCATATCTAAAATCGCAACTTTACATTTTCCGTCGGTCTTAGTGCACGATGTAACTACAGAAGAGTCAAGTTTTAAAAATATCGAAACACTTTGGTCATTTTTTTTTGAGAAATGCTAATGGTCTTGTCCACTTCGATGATGTATCTGGTAGCGCCAGAACCGGAGATCGGCTGAATGGATTCAAAAACGGAAAAACTCAACAGTTTAGCTCTGGGGGAGTTGTAAAAGGAGCCTATTTCCCAAAAAAGTGGAGTATCCACTTTTAAAATCCTATCTATTGGTTGAAAGGACAGGAGTAAACGGTCACTAGTGGGTTGTGACGGCTGTTGATCAAAATGTGGAGCGGTGATTCGTTCCATGTGTTTCTGTCAGAAAACAAAAGGATAATTCGGTAAATTAAATTTTTAATTTAACAGAATTTATCAACTTGTTGCCTGCTGTGGTTGTTTTAATTCACATCCTTTCTAAAAAAATATGAATGTTTTTGGTATAATATAATCATATTTAATATATTAAATTCATGTTGGTTTATATTCTATTTGTTCATTATTTATTTAGTTGGACTTGGTCAGAAATGTTTCAAAAATAGTTATCTGCATGATGCCTGCCTTTTGGCTCAGTGATGTTGAATTTAAACGTCATGTAAAATAAAGACATGTTATGTTACACTGTGATGTAATGGTGTTTTCTGGAAGGGACTAAAGAACAAAGACATTTTTATCAGCTGAAAAGCATGAATACAAATGTTTTTATTAAGTTAGATAAACATATAACAGTTTCAGGTTATGTTTTAGTGTTGGTAACACATTGTCCCACACATACTTATAATTGTCCCACATTTGGTTTGTTTGATGGTGGTCACCCTATGGTTTGTGCCGGTTAAAGTTTTGTTTGTGCTGCTTCGGTTTTTAAGATATTAGACATTTAATTACTGGTGATGGCGTCACCAGCCCCTATCCCGAAATAGGCTCAATCGTTTGTGCTTCGGTCAACATTTATTTTTTGCTGCTTCGGTTTCTTAGATATTAAAATAATATTTATTGGTCATTCTGAGGTCACTCAGCCCCCCACATGCTCCAAATCCACGCTAAATAGTCTCGTAGCTAAAATGTGCTTCTTTGGGCTGTTCTGCTGCTTCGGTTTTTAAAATATTAGACACTAAATTATAGACGATGATGTCACCAGCCCCGGACCTGCTCCACAATTCACCCAAAAAAAGGCTAGTCTTCGAATTTGACCCGTCAGATTCCGTGACCTTATATATTTATTAGTATCTGATCAATATGCTTTATAAAATATAAATGGGAGATGGATATACATCACATGAGTCACTTTATTGAACATTACAGTCAGTTATGAAGAAATAAAGAGCGGTCACATTTTTCGGTAGCTATGAATTTGACCCGTCATATTCTGTGATCTCAGAGTAATGAGCCTATGCATTTGTAAGGAAAAACTGTAGGATCTTCAACATTATGTAATTATAGTTAATAGTAATACAAATAAAGATAAGCATATGTAGCAAGCATATGAGAATATTGAATACAAAACGAAACCATCATTAACACAGTCCAGCATCAGGCAACAACAGCGCAGCATAATGTTGACAGCAAACGGATGTCGACTCCTGATAAGGCAGAAAATTATCACAGACGTTCCAACAACGCACTGGTTCTATCACCTGCAGATTCGTAATAATCTTCAGAAACACTACAATTTCTCTGTTCACGCTCCCCTTCATCTGCAAGTAAATTTAACGCTCGTATCAGCTCTGCAGCCGCCATGTTCCCTTCCAACAATTCAAAATATGTAACATAGCCTATGTTAACCTGTTGCAGAGCCCCGCCTTGATGCAGTGATTGACGGGACAGGGCCGGGACGTGATCGGCTCGGAATGCATTTTCAATTTGCACATTGAATTTTGCTACATTCATTGCGGGACATTTAATGAAAATGAAATCGCAAGTGTCTTAACTGTGAGTGTAAATGCAATTAAGAAAAATAACATTTAAATGATCATTTTGCTACAGTCTTTGGTTAAACATGTTAAAATATCTAATCATTTCCTTAATACATTTTAATTTTAATTGTGCAACTTATAAAGCGTTAAACTATGTATTCAATTTAAAACTAATGTATGAAATGGCAAATGTAAATAATATAGTTGATTTTTCATTTTCATTTTGCACCAACGTTGCACAAATGTAATGGAAAATGTAAATTCAAATACAGAAATGCGTTGCCAGTTTACATATTGCATTGTCATTTTGCATATCACATTTCAAATTGAATATTGCTACTCATATATGCTTCCATAGATAGATAGCGAAATTTTTGACAACACTACAATACAACATTTCTAATTTTCCGCTAAATGAATAAATGCTTTTATTTTAGCTTTTATTTGATTTAATGAAATTTTAGTATAGTTTTGGTTTTATTTTAACAACATCGCTGCATCATTGAATTAACGACACCCGTATATTATCATTCGTAGAATTTCGTAGAATTTGGTTTAAACCATATTGTTGCCATTCCTAATAAAGTCACCAGCCAAGTGGCATTTAACTCAATTTTATTCAATCACCAAACACAATTTTACCCTGACTTGGCGGTGTTCATTTTGGACCGTGTCCAGGTGTTCTTAAAGGTAAATTGGATATCCATTTATAGATTTGTCTTAGTGATTCAGTCGATAGGTGAAGACATTAGTGGACAAAGCTAAAGCAGAACATTACTATTCCCTTTCCAAATCTCTACTGATTTATCGATTGGTGTCTTTTGAAAACCGGTCCGCCATACCGACTGTGTGTTTTCAGGAGTGGAAAGCAGTTATTTGGAAGGTAAAGAGATTGATATGCTTGGTGGTGGTTTGATCATTAGGATGTTTGCCGACACATGGCTAGTTGTAGGACCGTTTGTGACTTTAATCGATACTGAAGCGTCTTTGCATTGATTTGTGTCATTCTAATTTCCTCACGGTGCACGTTTTTGTCTTGGAGGTGTTTGCATTTGGGCTTCACATGGCTGTGTGTTCTCCAGAGCATCGGTTTGGAAAATATCCCATCAGCGGCGGAGAAATGCAGTTGTCCGTGCGCAATCAGAGGTCTGGAATCCAGGATTTTCAGTGTAATCCTCATTGTGTTGCATAATTTATTCTAATCTAAAACGAATCCTCTCGATCCCGTGCTGAAACCTGATTAAATTCTGAGCTCAACCTCAGCTGACCCGGCCCGGCCACATAAACAGGTAGTGTGTCGGACAGAGCGGACGCATGTTGTGCTGGCAAATTCTCTAAGGGTGGATGAATTCTGAGCGGATTTGCTTCGATCCTCTTAAACTCTGATAAATATTTATCCATGTTGAATTTCAAAGTTTGAGTTGAGAAATGTACATTCTTTTGGCACAATCCTTCCTCGTAACGTGCTCCAACTGGCATCATAAAAATTCCCTCCATGACTCACTAAATTTTGACAGTTTATTTTTATTTTTTAAAAACAACGACTACATAAAGAAAAAGACGAGTAGCTTTATGTTATCATTTCAGAAAATGAATTGGGTGAACTGACATGTACCGGCCATGAAACTGTACTTTATAAAATGTAAAAATGAATTTTTTTCTAGTATATTTATTATAGCAGAGGTAATTTTGTGTTTATCATATTTTTAATGTGAGGAATATATTCCAGATATGTGTCACTAAATAAATAATTGAATACAAATATATCTTTATCTTAAATGAAGCTGATTTTGGATTCGATTTTTTTTTCTTCAGTTCTCATTTTAATTTAAGTTTTAGCAATTTTGTTATGCGTTTTAGTAATTTTAATTAGTTTAGTTACTATTTAGCTTTAATTTGTTTTTTCGTTTCAGTTTCAGTCTAGTAATTTTAGTACTAAAATGTATTTATTTCGGGTAGTTGCCAAAGAAACATTTCTAATTTGTATTTTGTATTGTTTTTATTTCAGTTTTATTTCAATTAACAAAAAATCAAATGTTTTATTTTATTTCTATTTTAAAAGTTCTAATAAATGCTATTCCTTTGCATATTCTATGCATTAAAAGATCCTGAAAAAAATATTACACTTTCCATAAAAATATGAAGCAGCACAACTGTTTTCAACATTGATAATATTAATAAATGCTTCTTGAGCAGCAAATCAGCATATTAGAATGATTTCTGAAGGATCATGTGACACTGAAAACTGGAGTAATGTATTTTTTTCATCAATAATACATTTTATTTTAAAATATATTCAAATAAAAGCCTATTTTTATAATATTTCAAAATATTACTGTTTGTTTTTTTTTTTGTTGTTTTTTTTTTTTATCAAACAAATGCAGCCTTTATGAGCATAAGAGACTTATTTTAAAAACATTTAAAATCTTAATTATTCCAAACCGGTAGTGTATGTATATTTATGTGATATGTTGCATACATATTTACATTTTCTTTTAATTTATACTTACTTGCAATATTTTTATATTGCATTTATTATTATTACAAATTTTAATTCTAACAATGCAGAGAGTATCCCTGTTAAGTCAGCTTTAAAAGGTGTGTTGGGATTCCTCATTTAGATAGCTAAGTAAAGGTGTATTTGCATAATGAAATGGCAGTAAATACGTTCAGTCTGATTTTGCACATGGGTGCTTTTGTCCTCTAAATATTAGTCACAGTTTCACATACACGCTGATCCACAGACTCTGATGCACTTTGCACAGAAATACACACTCAAGTTCTTTGCCACACACACACCCCGCCACTCAAAAACCATTTGTTCCCCCTCATTAGCCACATGCTAACTGTTCAATGAATCAGCCACGAGTGTCTCAGGTGTTGGACTTTCATCACACGCTGATCTGCTGACATTACTCTGACATTGAGCCTTATGGAAGATTTCATCTTTAAATGATTGCCATGATTCTTGCAAAACTCGATTTGAATCTTTAACGTGGCACATTTTCGCGGAAAACTGAATAATCAGCAGAAAATAATGTATATGGCGGATCATAGCTAATAATCTATGGTAACATAGGTGTCATCCAGTACAGATTTTGCTGTACTCTTTACAGAAATATATACATAGCTAATTTAATAATTTACCCCCCACCCACAAAAAAAGTCTTAATTTACTTACCCTTGTTGAAAGAAGTACACTTTAGCAGACGTTTAAAAAGATTATGGAAAGAATATACTTTAAAAGAATATATTTCAAGGGCTAGTTCACCCAAAAGTGAAACTTCTGTCATTAATTACTCGTCCTCGTGTCGTTCCAAACCCGTAAGAGATTCATTCATCTTCAGAACACAAACAAAGGTCTTTTTTAATGATTTTAAGCCCCAGAAAGGTAGTAAAGCCATCATTTTTGTAATCCATGTGACCAGTGGATTAACCTGAATTTTATGAAGCGACACAAGTGCTTTGTTTGTTCAAAAACAAAACAAAAAAAACAAATATACTGCTTTATTTACAAAATATTAATTTGCAAGGCACGTTCACACAACACACATGCCGTGGTGCTCTCATGAACGCGCACGCGCATGTGTGTGAAAGAAAATGAAAGACATAAAAGCTTCTAAAAAGGGACAACTGTGGCATCATGCTGTCAAATGTCAGTGTCGTGCGTTACAAAGTTATTACAGTATATTTTGCTGAAAAATTATAAAAAGTGTGCAATAATGAACCACACTAAAAGCAGAGACATTTATTAAGTAAATAATGTCAATTTTGATTTGATGAAGTATTCATTGTATGAATAAAATATAAAAAAGTAAATGGAAATTCTTGTCATCCTTTACTCAAATGAGATATTTTGAATAATGTTGGTAGCCAAACGTTTGATGGGCCCCTTTAAGTTGTATTTTTTTCCATGTACTATTGAAGTCAGTGGGGCCCATCAACTGTTTGGTTATCGACATTCTTCAAAATATCTTCTTTTGTGTTCTGCAGAAGAACATACAGGTTTGGAACAACTTCAGGGTGAGTAAATGATGACAGAATTTTTATTTTAGGGTGAACTATCCCTTTAAGTGCCATATTAAAGATTCAACTAGATTTTGAAAGAAAATGCTTCTGTTGCTTCTTGCAAAAATGCTCGTTAAAGTTTTTAGCATACTTCTGGATGTTTGATGGATACTGTGAAAGGTTCTGGACAGTGACTGGCCCAAGTAAAAAGAGTCCATCCTCAAGTCTATATTCTGGTTTTGTGGTTCAATCCCTCCAAATCGATTCTTTTTTCTCAATCAGTGCAGGATGAGTTACAGCATGTGCTAAAGTGCATTACTAAAGGTTATAAATGTCATCAAGTGTCAGCAATAGTAATGATCCCACTAATGATCATTGTTCCATCTGTTTGTGTGTTTTCAGGTGTAATAACCGGACGCAGTGCGCTGTCGTTGCTGGACCGGATGCGTTTCCTGATCCCTGCCCTGGAACATACAAATACCTAGAAGTCCAGTATGAGTGCGTCCCATACAGTATGTATCAGAAAACCTTAACATCCCTGCATCTCTTTTTTTTTTTTTTCAGAGATCACGTCACCCTAAACATTACAAAATCTTTTTCTTGCAGCTCAGTGGGAAACGTCAACGTAATAACTGATTTATTCCCTTTTTTTCCCGCAGTTAAAAGTCTCTCCTTCATTTGAACTCATCCATTCCTATCTGCCGTGTGTGTGTGTGTGTGTGTGTGTGTGTGTGTGTGTGTGTGTGTGTGTGTGTGTGTGTGTGTGTGTGTGTGTGTGTGTGTGTGTGTGTGTGTGTGTGTGTGTGTGTGTGATGACTTTGGTTTCTGTGAGCTCTGTGATAAACTATGTAAGCGCTACACTTTGTCAAAATGAGTAAGTTGCCAGATAGCTAATGATAGCGTTTGGCCATGATAGATTCGCTCTTCTGTATCTTTAGTTATGAGACCGAAGTGTCGCATCCATCTACCTGCAGGAATACCTGCGCATGAGCTGTGGTATTTACTCTGTTAGCTTTTCCTTACGCCTGTGTTCGTCTTTACTGATAAATGAAAGCCGCACTAGATTCACTGTTCAGTGAATTGAGTTTAATTGTTGCAGATAAAGCTACAGAGGAAACAAGGAATGTTTTACGGCAGCTTTTTGCACAAATGCAGGTCTTCACACAACCATTCACATGTTTGGATTCAGTAAGAACGTTTTTTATTTTAATTTATTAATTAACACTTTTAGTCAGAAAGGGTGCATTAAATTGATCTAAAGTGACAGTAAAGACATTTATAATGTTGCAAATGTTTTCGACTCCAAATAAATGCTGTTTTTTTTCTCTTCATCAAATAATCCTGAAAAAAACAATTACCACAGTTTACACAAAAATATGAAGCAACATTGATAATAATCGGAAATCAGTATATTAGATTGATTTCTGAGGGGTCATGTGACTGGGGTAATGATACTGAAATTTCTGCTTTGCATCACAGGAATAAATTACATTTTAAAATATATTCAACCAGAAAATTGTCATTTTAAATTGTTATATTTCACTGTTTGTACTCTATTTGTATCAAACAAATGCAGCTTTGGTGAGCATAAGAGACTTATTTCAAAAAACATGAATAAATAAATAATTACCTCAATCATATTTGGGGTGAAATATTACAGTCATGTGAAAAATCATGTGAAAAATTAGTCCAGTAAATAATTTACTCAGTCAACAAAAGTGTTTCTGTTTAACGCAAACGTATTAAAACGTATTGAATTTAAAACATTTTAAATGTCATGCCTATAATTCAAAATGGCAGAATGTTCAATTTTGGGTGAATGATTTCTTGAATATCAAATTGTCAATTAACACAAAAAAAAAACAACAACTCGTCTTATGGCTTGACTCCTCAAAGTCTCACATGTGTAATTTAATCTGAGTTATCCAGAGGACGTTTGAGATAGTGTGTATTTGTCACTGTCAGAGCTCATTCACGTGTGTTTATGCCAGAGAGACACGTCGCCTGTTTATAATAATATTATCAGTGACAAATGCTCCTCAGCACATATTAAATCTGTCATTCTGCTGCCGCATGAAAGGAGACTGAAGAAGGCTTGAAAGGCTTGATGAAGAGAGGATCAGATAGTGGAGGAAGGCTAGATGAATGAACTGAGTAATGAAGAGCGGGGAAAAGGGCGGAGCTTGTAATTGCAGAGCAAGGTGGAAAACGTCAAGTTTACCTGGAAAATACCTGGGGAAATCTACTGCATTATACTCTCAAAATGTTGCAGTTGATGAGATATTATAATGGTTTTAATAGAAGTCGCTTCTGCTCATTATGCCATTGAGAAGATCTTTTTGATGAAATCTGAGAGCTTTCTGTCCCAGACAGCTACGCGACTGACACTTTAGCGCTTCAAAAAGTTCATAAAAAGATCGTAAAACTAATCCTTATGAATTGAGTGGTTTAGTCCAAATTGTTTTGAAGAGATACGAAGAGACTCGAAATGATCGAGTCTCTTCGGAAAATTTGGACTGAACCACTCAATACATATGGATTAGTTTTACGATCTCTTTATGAACTTTTTGAAGTGTCAAAATGGTAGTTGCCTAGCTGTCAACGGAGGGACAGAAAACTCTCAGATTTCATAAAAAATATATGTGTATGTATTCCGAATATGAACAAAAGCCTTACGGGTTAATTAATGACAGAATTTTCATTTATGGTTGAACCAACTAACCCTTTAATGCATCCTTACTGAATAACAGTATTTCGTTAAAAAGAAAAGTACTGACCCTGAGCATTTCAACGATAGTGTACATGCAATACAATAATTTCAAAAATAACTATTTTTATTTGTGAGATAAAACTCACTGAATTAAACATGTAATGTGTGGCATGTAATGAAGTCACGTCATAACAGTGAAAACAGTGCTGCATAATGCATACTGTTTCACACACTGTTCTGAGAATCGTTGTATTCAGTATGCAGTGTGCACAACACGAGTGCATACGATAATAGCATTTACTAAAATGTGCACATTTGGAAGGGGTTCAATCTCCTCAACAACCACCAATGTACAGCATCCACCTGGTGATGCGACAGCAGCCATATTGCGCCAGAACGCCCATCACACGCCAGCTTATTGGTGGAGAGGAGACAGTGATGAAGCCAATCATGGGGATGATTAGGGGGCCATGATGGACAGAGGCCAATGGGCAAATTTGGCCAGGATGCCGGGTTAAACCCCTTCTCTTTTTTCCGATTGACATCCTGGGATGTTTAATGACCACAGAGAGTCAGGACCTCAGTTTAACGTCTCATCCGAAGGACTGTGCTCTTTGACAGTATAGTGTCCCCATCAGTATACTAGGGTGTTAGGATCCACACAGACCACAGGGTGAGCACCTCCTGCTGGCCTCACTAACACCTCTTACAGCAGCAACCTAGTTTGCCCAGGAGGTTTCCCATCCAGGTACTGACCAGGCTCAGCCCTGCATGTTTAGCTTCAGTGAGCAACCAGTCTTGGGCTACAGGGTGAAATGGCTGCTGGCCATATACATAGCAATAGTCTATCTACGTGTTTTTTTTTTTTTTATCAACTTTTATAAGCGATATCAAATTTGATTTGTTGTTGCAACAATTTTTTACTCAAGATTTGAGTAAAATGCAAGACAACTAAAAAAAAAATCCCTGAGACAATAGGTGGACAAAACTTTCAGATTTAAACATGCTAGGCATGTGACAACAATGTAGCATGCTGAAATTGGAAATATTTATTGATTCATAATCTGTAGCCTACTCTTTTTGCATATTTAAAAAAATAGTAGGTAGTATGCTGTATACTGAACTTGCATTCTGAGTCAGAGATAAGGGAAAGCGACGTATAGCTTTTGAACTCCAAACAGACAAGAGAAGTGCGTGGAGCTTTTGAAATCCACAGAAATAACAGATGGGCGGTGCTCTTGAAACCCAGTGGGCGGGGCATCTGAGGTAAGGTGAAAGTGATGTCTGTATTCAGGTCTTGGTTTGATCGATCGAAGAAAGAGAAAAGAAATACTGAATCTGGGAAGGATATTTGGTCAGGGGGACAAATGTGAAACTCTTTTGGTGTTTTGCTGTGGAAGATGGTGGTAGGTATCATGTTTTTGCTGTAGGGAAGGCGTTTGATAAGATAATTTGTTGTGTGTTAGTATTCATTGAGAAAGACCACCAGTGAGTGTCTGACTGACAGCCAGCGTCTCTCCCATTACACATCAAATATAAAACGCACCGGGACAGTGAAGGTGATTTTGTGTTCATGCTGACCCTGAGTGATGGACACTGCTGTTGGTGTCTGGAGCTCATGGTGGCATTATTATGTACTTCAGGTTTAACCTTGAATTCTTCTGAAGAGTTTTTGAAGCATACACACACAAGTACACTCTCACCATCATCTATCATCAATTCACACAGTTTCAAAACAACTGTGTAATCATTCTGATTTTAAAATACTTATTTGCCAGTTTAATGTGCACAGTATTCTGACGTCAACTTCTGTTTTACTGTGGTTCTAAGCAGTTGCAAACTAATTAAAATCAAAAAATGGAAGCTGTTCCACAGTGAGCGAGGGACAAATAACGGCTGTCTTCACATTGACTGCCGATATCGAGCCAATGGTCTGTTCAGACTCTTTACCAGGTGTACCACAGATATTTAATTAGTGCTTAATTACTTTCGCCTTAAATCCAGTTCCCAATAATGCCGTTTCAGCAGGACTGAAGAGAATGGCTGGCCCAGCATGCATTGTGCCTGTGTGTGTTCAGATGCGGCCCTTTGTCTTTTGTGTGTCTGCACAGAGAGAATCGCTTTATGGATTCTGGCCTTTATGAGGGCAATAGAATGAGAGCTGATTGTTTTGGCAGGTTTTTTGCACCTGCGTCTTTCTCTCGCCGTAATCAATCTTCCGTGCATAAGCTGATATCGCTCTGTGCAGTTCGCATTCAATGTTCTGTAGTCTTGCCAGACGATTCGCCATCATCGGCCTTTTAACAAACAACACCTGTGCTCAATCTGTGAGCGCATTCTCCTTTACCTGTCGCAGTGTTACCAGGACGACCCGCTGTTTGCACTACACCGCCTCGTTGAGTGTCGTCCAATCGGAGCATGCGATCTGAACGTGGAAACCAGTAGGCTGGTCATATTGGCGTCTACCGACCTTTTGCTTGTATGCAGCTGTGTGATGTGCAACCAATCAACAGTTAATTACCCTGATTCTGAACGCCAGTTAATTGGTCTTGGCAGTATCTGGATGCTATCAGGTGTTTATCATACGCAGGTGATTACAGGTATCGGTTGGGTCTGAATCCGATTAAAACCAGAGCCAAGACATCGGCTTGTTTCTGGACGTGTTCACCCGCCCCTCCTCTGACCCGGCAAGCTGCGCTGAGAGGTTCAAAGGAGATTTGGAGAGATCATAGCATCCAAATAAGCGTCTACTGGGCTTTCGCCCCAAAATCACAGAATATAATCAATGTGGACAGCGCTGAAGACCACCGCTGCGCTGGAAAACAGATTGGGCCCACAAGCAGCTCGTGGAAATAATATGAATCTCCTATCCAAACGGCTTGGCTCTTCTTGAAGCTTTTCGATCCAACTGTCCACAGAGGATGTGGAAAAAAATCAGTATCAGATTATGGATATACAGAGACTGAAACGATAGCCTTGTGGGTTTATTAATTTAGGTTGTTTTTAGGTCAGTAATTGAATCAACGAGACCCATAATGAGTCCCATGTTTCATCTGCTTGTCTGAATTTTGACCCTGAAGAGGAAATGTGTCCAGAACAGAAGTCGAGTCTGCGTTTCGAACACAATAACTCGGGCACAGATCGCTTCAACATTTTTTTTCTTCAGGAATATGCTGCAATTTGGTGTCCAATTATTTTAAAGCAGTAGAGACATCAATCCTGTTGTTGTTGTGAGAACTATTAGATATGTATTCTAAAATTGTTATCTAGTATAAAATTAACTGAGCATGAAAAATCGTTTTAAACACATCAAATTATCCTGCCCCCTTTAAAATTGTGATTCTTAGCCTGACCCACCTTAGAGTGTATCAAACAACTAAAATCCAAGTGCATAATGAATAACTTCGGTTGAATTGATAATTCATTATAGTAAAAAATTATTTTAATCTTATTTCCATAAGAGTGCTAAATTTGATCACCAAATGAATGTCAGTTGTTGTCAAATTGTTGTCATGGGGAAACCTCCAAACATTTGTTGTCTATGAAAATCCTTGAATGGTCTTTACATGACATCCCGACTTAAAACGGTGTCAGACAAATTCACTAAAATATAATGTCCACTACATGATAAGATAGGGTTTAGGATAGGACAGGACAGGACAGGATATGATAGGATTGGATAGGATATGATAAGTTAGGATAGGATAGTACAGGATAGGATAGGATAGGATAGGATAGGATAATACAGGATAGGATAGGATAGTACAGGATAAGATTGGATAAGATATGATAGGATAAGTTAGGATAGGATATGATAGTACAGGATAGGATACAGGATAGGATAGGATAGGATGTAGGACAGGATAGTAAAAGACAGGACAGGACAGGACAGGATAGGATAGAATATAGGACAGGATATGATATGATATGATATATGATATGATATGATAGGATAGGATAGGATAGGATAGGATATAGGATAGGATTGGATAGGATATAGGATAGGACAGGACAGGACAGGATATAGGCTAGGATAGGATAGGATATGGGATATGTTGGGATGGGATGGGATGGGATATGATATCATATAATGTCATGTCATGTCAGATCAATCCCAAATTTGAGTAACTTTAATAGCAAAAACTGCAGACCTCATAACAAAATGAATGAACATAAAATAAAACTGCTCATATGGTCTTTCATTTGATATCCTGGGGTTGATGATTGACATTAAGCACTGATCTTTTGTAGGAAAAGAAGAGGAGAAAAAGTTTCAGACCCTATTTTGTTCCCTTTAACGGAAATGCATGGTTATGTGTTTAAGTCAAATCACTGCTGTAGTATGGTAATGCTTTTTACCTTGTTAATCTAGTTTTCGTTATTAGCTGGCCGTTTTCAATTTTAATTCAGAAGGATTATTAAAGCATCAACTCCTCAAGCTCACACCTGCTGTTGTGTGTGTGTGTGTGTGTGTGTGTGTGTGTGTGTGTGTGTGTGTGTGTGTGTGTGTGTGTGTGTGTGTGTGTGTGTGTGTGTGTGTGTGTGTGTGTGTGTGTGTGTGTGTGTGTGTGTGTGTGTGTGTGTGTGTGTGTGTGTGTGTGTGTGTGTGTGTGTGTGTGTGTGTGTGTGTGTGTGTGTGTGTGTGTGTGTGTGTGTGTGTGTGTGTGTGTGTGTCTGTCTGTCTGTGTGTCTGTCTGTGTGTGTCAGTGTCTGTGTCTGTGTGTGCGAGAGAGGGGATTTCATACACCTGACTAGTATTTATTTCTGTGTGGTTTTGATCAAGTGTGAAGAGTGAGATTGGCCAGTTATGTTTCGTGTCAACTGGACTCTCTTTCTTCAGTTCAGAGAGCAGCTAGATATATATTTGTGCATTTAAACTGTACACAAATTAAGTAGTTTTAACCACCATAACTAAGATTCATGTATTTTAAAGACGGCAGACATTCTTTCACTGTGAACGTGTAAATTGTTTGTAGTTCACTAATCTACAATCAGCCATATGCTTTACATATGGACTACAAACATTTTGATTCCCAGTGAACCAGTATGTCTGTAAGTTATAGAAAATATTGAAACAAATTCCAGTCAAGTCTCATTAAGATGGTGCTTTAAACAAGTATGCTTATTTTAATATCTTGACTAACATAAAAAGCACATGCAAATAACTTTAATATGATAGTATTTGTAACAGCAGGGTGTTATTCGATATTGAATTTGAAGTGAATATATTTTAAATGCACTAAATAGCAACTTCATTACAAAAGTGTAACTGCAACCAACCAACCAACCAATCAATCAATAGGAGACAATTGAAGTAATTATGAAATTACATACAGATGTACATGGGTGGGTCAAAAAACACTCTCAAG